>NC_088307.1:12247505-12376012 GCF_032854445.1 Liolophura sinensis
TGGTGTTTTTTTTTTGTCTGCCTGTTGGTTGTTCATGCGCCCATCTGTCAACAATGTAATTTGTAGAAAAAGCAATGTAGGGATTGGGCTGAAAGTTTGTGCACGTGTTGACCTTAAGCTCAGAGAACCGATGAACTTTTCCTAACTGTCAATCAAGAACACACAATTGTTGCAAATAGATCAACAGGATGTCCCATACATTGATTACAAAGGTTCAGTCTTTCTGTGATGTCACAATTGATTTCACCGGGAATGGAATGAAAGTAACGTCACAAAAAGGGGTGGTGAGACATCGGATGTGATGGATTCATCCATTAATCCATAACTGTAACAGTGGCTCATTTGGTTAGTGCGCCCGGAGGCCTCTCAACAATGCGGTCGCTGTGAGTTCAAATCCAGCTCCTGCTGGCTTCCTCTCCAGCCGTACGTGGGAAGGTCTGCCAGCAACCTGTATTGCTGGCCGCCGTCGTATAAGTGAAATATTCTTGAGTACGGCGTGAAACACCAATGAAATAAATGAACAAATAGCTGTAACAGTGTGGTGGTGGTGACCTGGACGAGGATCTGGAATAAGAATTATTACTAAACCTCTTTCTTCGCCAAACTCCAGATGGAGCATGAATTTATATTTATTCATGTATTTATATTTATTCATGTATTTATATTTATTCATGTATTTATGTCTACAACATGTAATTGTGTCTAAACTTTAGTTTGCACTATCACGACTGTGGAGAATTTCTTCTGTACTTTAACAACCAGTTGTAAGTGTTAAAAATGTATCTTTTTAGTTTATGATTGGGTTCATTTAATTTACCCAATAAGTTTGCATTTCACCCTTTCTCTTGGACAGATCCAGTAGCAAGGGAAGATAACCCACTAGAGGCTGAACCTCCACCACAGATAGGGGGAGTTGGCAGTGTGAATGACATCACTCATCGTCTCCATGGTAACAGTGATCCAGTGGAGGCTCTGGGTGCAATGCCGGTTTGGGAGAATGACCGTGTTTCTGCTGCCGTGGTGCGGAAAGTGGCTGCTGGTCCACCTCCACCTGTTTATAAGGGTAAGGGAGCAAACTCTGGTTTGATTAAAATTATTATATGTAGTATTAAGAATTCAATAAAAACAATATACTTTATGAATGACTAATTGGCCTGGTGTCAGTATAATGTGAATTGGTGGGGTGTCGTGTCTGGTGTCTTCAGCATGATGCTTCATTGGTATTAACACACACACCTATGGCTCTTTGTCATATCACTGAAAAAAGTACCATGTTAAAGCCAAAGTATACATAAATGTACATACATAACATTCATGGACACCACCATTATGTTTCACTCATATTCACAATTGTTCTGGCGGTTTAATTGGTTTAATTCTTAACAAGGTGTTATTTAAATCTTTTTTGCAGGGGGTCAGGTCACGGGTGAGTGGTTAAAATGCAGTCTTTTATTAATCACAAGGTCACAGTCCTGGCTTTGGACAGGAAATGCATGGATTTTTGTTCATTGGGCCCCGTTTTTTCATGGGGCCCCGTTGTTCATGGGCCTTGGTGATCCATCGATGACACTGGTGGACAATTCACTTTGTGCTTTCTGATATTTGTTTAACTTGAAGACCACAAGTTATCTTCTACCAATGTGGTGTACATTAGCCCCGAAAGATTTCTTATACTGGCCTAGCGTCATTGGAGTCTCCACTCTAACAGTGTTAATTTCTTACTCAGTGAGATCAAGGCTGATTTTCGGATCAGTCCCGTGCAAATAAAAGACATCAACCTAATTAAAGACCTGCTTTCAGCACCCACTGCATGCCATCATATGTGCCTAGTTGCTTTACAATAGATTCATTATAGCCATGAAAGCTTCCATGGCACACTCTCCTCGGCCAGTGCCGCCAGCTTCCCATAGCTCCACTATGAAGCTAGACATGCGATTATCTGCTCAAGATGGCATCAGTGGCCAGAGAGTGGAGGTGAATGTGGAAAGCAGGTCTTTAATTAGGTTGGTGTCTTTTATTAGGTTGGTGTCTTTTATTAGGTTGGTGTCTTTTATTAGGTTGGTGTCTTTTATTTGCATGAGACTTACTCGATAACATAGAAGGTTGGCCCTTTAAATTTGTTGAGTATGAAATTAACACTGTTAACGTCTGGACTTCAACAATGCTAGGCCAGTATAAGAAAAGGAGTTGGAATCTTTCGGGACTTTCTGTATGTCACATGTGGGATAGTTCACCAGTATATTAGGCTTTCCAAATATTGGTAGTAGGTGGTTTACTTGGGGCATTCCACTTCTCTACACCGTATGTAAACTGACCAAAAACTGACAAAATGAAAACTTTTTAGTATGCCATTATTCAAAACAATAGTCTGAGAAGTATGAAGTATTTATAATTGAATTTTAATATTGTCATTTGTTCAGGTTTTAATGAAGCAGAATCATGGTACAAATTGGTGAAGAGATTGGAAGGATCACGAAAACCCAACCGGAAGAAACCACAAATACACATCCAGGAGAAACGCAAGGATGAAAACGGTGAGATTAGAATGTTTCATCTCAGGTTTATTTGTAAGTAATTTTAACACTGTAATTTAGTATTTAAATGGACACAGAATTGATTCTGATTGGCTGATGAGAGAGATGCATTGCCAGCACTGAATTTTAGGTTTGATACATTTATTCAAGCGTGACCAAGGCTGCAGGAGTTAACTCAGGAAACCCTTTCTCAACTGTCAAGCAATCAGCGTTGATTCTGTATCCCTTTAAGGCATTAATTTCACATTCCTTAATATAGTAAACCATTTTTAACCCAAATTAGCCAAAGTGTGCCCAAATCTGAAAGCTCTTATTTGGCCCTCATATGATTTATTTATTTATTTATTTGATTGGTGTTTTACGCCGTACTCAAGAATATTTCACTTATACGACGGCGGCCAGTATTATGGTGGGCCCTCATATGTATTGCAGAATATTTAATACTGTTGTAAATGTATTATAGAACGCTAGTGTTGTGCATGTAAGTGTACTGTACAGGGTTTTCATTTAGAATTGGAAAAGGGGGTCTGAGCTCAAAAGTAGGCCGCTGAATTAAAAGTAGTTATGTCACAATTACTGTTGATTTAAATTGTAAGAATATTAAAAAGTACACGGCTACATTAGCATATGGGGGCCTTGGTGGCTCAGTTGGTTAGCGCGCTAGCGCAGCGTAATGACCCAGGAGTCTCTCACCAATGCAGTCGCTGTGAGTTCAAGTCCAGCTCATGCTGGCTTCCTCTCCGGCCGTATGTGGGAAGGTCTGCCAGCAACCTATAGAAGGTTGTGGGTTTCCCCGCGGGCTCTGCCCGGTTTCCACCCACCATAATGCTGGCTGCCGTCGTATGAGTGAAATATTCTTGAGTACGGCGTAAAACACCAATCAAATAAATAAATAAATAAATAAATACATTAGCAAATGTATTGCGGAAGGCCAGTCTTGTATATATGTATATATATATACAATTATGTATTGCAGATGAATTTCGCGAACCCAAGCATCCAGACAAACCACGGAGACGAGTAGTAGCTCACAGAGACAAGCCTTCCAAACCCAAGCCTAGAGGTATCTGGAGAAAATTGCAACACTAAAAACACAGTGCACATGTAAAATCATCAATTTGTGTGTAAAATTTAGCCCAAGAAAGTGAATTTTTAAAGGCTAAAACATGTAATAAGGTATCACATTTGGTGCTGAAATATACATTTCCCCTGCAGGATGCACCCTTCCTTCCAAACAAATCTAAAAGCACTTTTACATGCAGTGTGCAAGTTAGCCATGGGCTAAAATTTGAGGTCATTTGTGGTAAGCAAAAACATCAAACTTCACATCTACATGTAACCCCCAAAAGAAGAGAGCCTTCTCGCTAGCTAGTAGAGGTGATTTATTTATTTTTGGGTTTACAGAATCGGTAAAATGTTAGCTTGATGAAGTGTGCAAGGATTCCAGCATAAGAATATCAAGGAAGTCTAAAAAAGTTGGTTTGTCCAAAATTCAGAATTCGACAGAAAAACATGTTCGCTGTGAAAAGTTAGAAGTGCTGGTTTCAATGTACATACATTGTAAATACTCAAATGTAACACTGTTTTTATGTTTATTTCTTTATTTGATTGGTCATACGCCATGCTCAAGAAAATTTCACTTATACTGTGGTGGCCAGAATTATGGTGGGAGGAAACCCGGCAGAACCCGGGGGAAACCCACGAACATCTGTAGGTTGCTGGTAGACCTTGCCACGTTTTGTAACCATGTATTATGGGAAGTGTCACCACAGAGTATCCAATGAGTGTGGAAAGAAAAGTAGGGTCAGGGATTGCAATTTGTTAACAGTCATTCCTCAACCCTTTCGCAGAGGGAAGAATAGTTTTCAGTGTAATTTATGAAGCTTTTACAAAAGTGTAAATGTTTTAACTCTACATGGCCTACACAGCTTTGCCCTCAGAATATGCTTGAATATAGAAGGTCTTGCAAATAGGCCTGTGGGAGCCTCTGTGGCCGAGGTGGCTAACAGAGGTGTTTTAAAGCGGAGTCAAGAGGCAGAGCCCGGGGTAAACACTATGACCATTTGTAGGCGGTTGGCAGACTTTCCCACACATAAGGGAAAGCCAGCATAAGCTGGACTTGAACACACGGCAACCGCATTGGTGAGAGACTCCCTGAGTCATTGCTCCCTCTACTGGCAAGCTAACCACCTTGGAAATGGTGGTGCTCCCTTTTTAAGTCAATGACTAGGGAAGGATGGGTGCCAAAAAATGTGATCAACCAACGATCAACAAATCAACAGATAGAGCAAGTTCTATGCTTATAGCAGCTAAAACGAAAAAAGTTCATCAGTTAGATTGGCCAGTTGAAGAAGGTTTTGAAGGAGGTTTTTCGTTGCCATTCTGATAAATCTTCAGATGCTTAATTCCAGCCTGATTTGGAGTATATTTCGATCAAGCCTAGAATGCATGGGATTAATTTCGTTGTTTGTAATTTAATACAACTTATTCTTACGTATGTCTCAAGAAAAGAAATTGTCTTTGGCAGATGTGATAACAACCAGTTCGTGGAGATCTGGGCAGCAAGTTATTCTCCAGACTCTGGGACCTCGCAAATCTTCACGGCCCAGCAAATCTGCGGGAGCGAAATCCTCTTCTGACACAGGTACAGTACAAGTCACATCACTTCAAAATATTTTTTTGAGTCAGATTTGCCTCTGAAAATTTTGGTAATTTGGGGATCTACGACAGATAACACAATTACATGAATTAAAGATATTTTGTTACTAGTATTTGTCGTACTGTTCGTATGGCAAATTATGGCATAAAAGATTTTGGGAGCATTCTCTTGTAGCCTGTATTTTATAGCTCTGTTCTCCGACTCATAAGTTTTCTTTGCCAGCAGATGTGGAAACAAAGGTTAATGAGAAGGAGACAAACTCACAACGACCTGAAACACTAGGGGGCGCTGAACAGCGGAAGGACGATGTCTCTAAGATTCTGTCTGAGGAGGCCAGGAAGGTTCTGACTGACCTACACATAGGTCAGGAGGGTAAGAGAACCCCCTTGGGCACTCTTTGTGGTAAAGAGGAAAGAAATGTGCGATATTGTATTAAGTAGTGTCCAGGCACCTGTTCCTTCTACATGTTATGGAATACATTTCACAAAATTGATGTGGATGATCTTAATTTTTTCAGGCTCTCAAATAGCGAAGATATGAAGTTCAGTTTAAGTTAATAAGACACATTTTCAGAGCACATGCCTTAGCAGTTTTTGAACTCACCACAGTCATGCCGCTTGAACATGGCTGACCTAGAGGTCATGACCTTTGTCAGTCTCTGCCGAATATAAATGCTCCCAGATATAAGGTAAAGAGTTGGGGGATAATCTCCCATGAGTGACGTTATGTTAGCTGCATCGATAACATGACTTGAGACAACCAGCAGTAGAGTAGAATCTGAAAAATGCGTTTTTTGTGACTTTGTGTGAATGTCATAACTCAGTTTTTGATAGGCCACACGAAGGACAAGTTACTTAATTTGTGGGAATAATGGGTTCATGCAGATATACTTGTAAGCTTGGAAAGTTTGCCGTAAAGCCAACTCCATTGTGGTGCTTCTGTAATTTTCGCAAATTTATTACTTGAATGAGAATTACTCCACTCCACAACTTTAAAGTGAGTGTGGAGACTGCTGTGGCCGAGGGGGTAATTAGCATCCCAGCATGATGCAAAAACCCAGGAACCTCCTACCAATGAGGTTGCTGTGAGTTCAAGTCCAGCTCATGTTGGCTTCCTCTCTGGCCATACATGGGAAGGTCTGCCAGCAGCCTGTGGATGGTTGTGGGTTTCCCCCAAGCTCTGCCCGGTTTCCTCCCACCATAATGCTGGTTGTCATGGTATAAGTGAAATATTCTTGAGTACAGCGTAAAAAAACATCTATTCAAAGAAATGAATAAAACAATAAATGAAGGGAGTGTATTGTGTGAGTATATGCTGTGAGGAATACTTTGTAACGAGTTACATCCACGAGTATGAAATTTATGTACAAGTAATTGTGTATTTGTTGTCAGATGGCGGTATAATGCACGGGGCAAAGAAGGATGGGGAATCGGACAAGCCCAAGAAACCTGCTGTCAAGAGGAAAGCTCCTAAACCTCAAGGTTTGTGTTTGAGTTGTGCAGAATTTAGTTAATATTGAGATACAAATATTAATACAATTAGTAAACAAGAGGTAAAGGCATCTCATTGCAGATTCAAATGTTTACATTGAATTTCACTCCTCGTGAATGGATCTTTGTCCAAGTGGGGAATTTTATTCATTTGATCACAGCACAAAAATTGACATGATTGATAGCTAGTGTAAACGGTGAAGTTTGACACCTGTGAGATAAATAAATTAAGATTAAAACGTTTATTTCCTTGTAGTAATTACTTTTGTGTATTATCTAACTGAATCAGAAGCAGAGAAACAACAGCCGGCAACAAAGTCACGACATTACGATGCAGATGCCGTGCGCCAGTACATCGCTAAGCAGAAAGAGGAGCGACTGCGGCGCAAACGAGAGGAGCAAGAGACACGTGCGCGCATGGAGGCCGAGCGCCGCAAACAGTTGGAGGAGCTCAGCAAGAAGACTAAACCTTCTGCGAACCAACGCAAGCCGATGAGACCGGCAACTAGCAAGTCAAAGCAGTCCAGCGAGCCCGTGGCAAAGACAGTTGCATGGGAGGAAGGAAGCACTAAAGCTATGCTTGTGGAGGACAAAATAAAGCGACTGGTAAAAAGCTTTTTCCTGCACAGTGTTAAATCGTGATCAATTTAAATCAAAGATTAAGATTTTCCGGGCTAGATCCAGTGTGGATTTTTGTTTTATTAGCAGTATTCAGTTTCTGCTGAAATTTTGCAAGGGCTACGGGATTTTGCGAGTTGGAGAAAAGACTTAATCCAGCCTGGCTTGAGAGCACCCTAAGTTATAAAGAGATAGTTGGAAGACATATCATGTGTCTTGTGTCAGTGGAGTAGCAGATGCATTTTGACATGTGTGCTGGAATGTGCTGATAGATAAGGGTCAAAATATATAATCAAACGGCACAACTTTTATGAAAATCCAAGGTATATTCCAGCAGTCTTTTATGCCTTCTCCCAAAATTCAAGATACCAGCAGATGTTGAATACCTTTTAAGCCATTTTGGCGAGTAGCTGGTGTTCTGTCAGTTGCCATTCTGGTGAGTAAAGTGAGCAAGATGAAGATGAAATTATTGCCATCGATAGTATCTGCTGTATAATGAGTTTAATAACCACTCTCAACATGTTAAAATGGATCAGGCATATTTAACATAATGAGAAAAGAAAAAAACTGTGGCCTTGGGACTTGGCCCCTAAACAGTTTCAGGCTAATTTTCTTATTTTACCCTGTGCACTTACTATAGTAGTGCCGGATCAGTCAAAGAAATATGTGTACGAATTTAATATATCAGGGTTGTTTTTTTTTCAAGTATAAGTAAGACATGAAAAATAAAATTGTGAATCTTGATTTGTTTGCGTCACTAAATTTGCGAGCTTCATAAAACTCTGTTTTAAAGTATTTACCACACCGCATAGATTTCTCATAATGTTTGGTCACAAGAAATATATGTAAATAATCGTCAAATTATTTTTGATGATCATAGTTAGGGAGCGAATCTGACAAGGAGAACAAAGATGTGTTGGAACTAAGTGACAGCAGCTCTACCCTCACCAACGACGACTCGGTGGGAGACTCCACCCCTGTGGCTACCCCACGGGGAGAACAGCTGGACAGGTGAGAGGAGAATCTTAGTGGCATGTTCTTGTCCCGTGCTCATATTTGCTAATTAAGTTACTTACAGCACCATCGTTACAAAAGATTCAGTTTCAAGAGTTTTCCCCGGACCATTGAACAGAAGTTCAGGACAATTCCTCAAAGTTGGTTTTGACTTAAGTCAAAATTTGAAGTATACTTTAATAGCTTATTTTGGGGCCATAAAAATTCAAATGTTGGCAACTTCATCAATGTGATTTTCATATAGATGGGTCAAAATTTCGATTTTCAGTACCAATAACTAAGCACTTTGGTGGAATTTTTTATTTTCACTGTAATTCTTCAAGCTTTTCGCACATTTGCAAGGTATTTATTCAGGCATATTCTGAAGGCATTATTCAGTGTTGACTGATAAAATTATACTTTCTGGAATACTTTCATGAAAATGTCCATAAATTGCACTGAAATTTGCTTTTTCAACCTTTTTGCGAAAAGGTTGAGATACTATTAAGTGGCTTTGTGGAAGCAACTCTTTGTCTTTCAAACTCCACTTCTTCCCGTTAAAATCACCAGTTCTCTTTCCAGTAAAAAATTTATGAGACTGTTTCACAAAACTACAACTGTCTAAAGCTTATCCAGTTGACCGTAGCTGGCTGATGATAATTGTTAAATTGGCATCAAAATGTTTATACATTAAATTACTATGTATAAATAACACAAGATGATATCTACAACAACACTGCATGCGTTGTGGTGATTTGCGAGCTTTAAAAATTCTTCCATTTGCTGATAAAAGCCGACTTATTCCTATTTTTTTCCAATCAGTGAATAAACTTTCAAAAATGGATTCATTTTAAAGTCATCATCTTTGGACAAAGATGTCAAAGGATTATGGACTATTTTAGCAAAATACTAGTCATTACCCAGACACATCTATTTTCTTTGTGAAGCTAGAAGGCTAAACAAAAATGGCTAGTTGGCTGACTGAATTAGCTTTCTAAGGTCAGCCCTTAGACTTTTTCTAAAACAGGCCCTGAAACTCCTGTTTCCTGCTGCCAAAGCCCAGTTTTTCAGTGTGTCATTAAGACCAGTCAAAATGGTACACACGGACATAAAGTGAGAACAAAGGTTTAATTATTTATTTATTTATTTATTTGATTGGTGTTTTACGCCGTACTCAAGAATATTTCACTAATATGACGATGGTCAGTATTATGGTGGGTGGAAACCGGGCAGAGCCCGGGGGAAACCCATGACCATTCGCAGGTTGCTGACGGACCTTCCCACGTACGGCCGGAGAGGAAGCCAGCATGAGCTGGACTTGAACTTACAACGACCGCATTGGTGAGAGGCTCCTGGGCCATTATGCTGCGCTAATGCGCTAACCAACTGAGCCATGGATGCCCCCTCTTTCACCTAGATAATTTTAATCTATGTCTTCCGTCAATATGATGTACCTATCTGTACATCATAAATGGGAAAATCCTCAATAATTTAGCGGACGTTAATGTATTACAGCTGACGTTAATGTATTACAGCTGACGCTCCAGCTTTGTCCACCTATAAAACTGAGCATCATTGTACAAGTGCAAACTTCTTGAGTACTGTACTAAACAATTATCAAGTAAATTGACAAATAAATAAATCCCTTGTTCTCCTGATATAGAGGCTCATTGCTTCGCAGGTTGCTGCTAGACTTTCCCACGTACGGCCGGAGACAGAACAAAGATAGTGAGACATGTATCATGTTGTTAAAATAAAGCTTGCCAAATTAGAAGTTAATACATATGCAATCTTGTCATAGGAGTTTTTTTCTTTTCATTGTTTAGTGTTGGCTGTGGGTAACATATGTGTGTATTACTTTACTTGACGTGTCTTGTAAAAAAACGTTCAACATGAATTAGTATTTGCATGGATCAGAATTGACAAAAAGTAAAACGGCTCTTTTCCTTAGAATTTATGTTGTCTGATTTATTTGTGTTTACCACTTTCAGAGGGAAGGACAGTAGGCCAGGTTACAGTTTTGTTCCAGGGGAGGTAGAGACTCAGATTGGCAGAGCAGGGCTCTATTCCACCCACTCTCATGACTCCCTTAGGCAGAGAGGTAAGCAGATTTATGATTTTATTCTGCATCAGACAAAAATACTTCGCTTTTCAGTGGACGACAGTGGTCATGTGGGGTAAGATATATTCTCAAACCCTGCAGACGATGTCAAATGTGTCTGCTGAGTAGGTTATCACCCTTTGTTGGGTTGTAAATACAATGGTCACATCGCTGAAGCAGTTCATTAGCAGGATAAATTGTTTGCATGGTTACTCAGTGATGGGATACGCAAATATATGGTGTCAGTGTCTCTCATAAATAGGTCTACTTACAAGACCAGTCAGATAAACAGTTCTACTTACAAGACCAGTCAGATAAACAGTTGTACTTACAAGACCAGTCAGATAAAGAGTTCTCCTTACAAGACCAGTCAGATAAAGAGTTCTGCTAACAAGACCCGTCAGATAAACGGTTCTACTTCCAAGACCCGTCAGATTAACAGGTCTACTTACAAGACCCTTCAGAAAAGCAGTTCTACTTACAACACCTGTCAGATAAACAGTTCTACTTACAAGACCCATCAGATAAACAGTTCTGTTTACAAGACTGATCAGATAAACAGTTTCTACTAACAAGACTCGTCAGATAAACAGTTGTACTTACAAGACCTTTCAGAAAGCAGTTCTACTTACAACACCTATCAAATAAACAGTTCTACTTACAAGACCCATCAGATAAACAGTTCTGTTTACAAGACTCATCAGATAAACAGTTTCTACTAACAAGACTCGTCAGATAAACAGTTCTACTTACAAGACTCATCAGATTAACAGTTTTTTTACAAGACCAGTCAGACAAACAGTTCTTTTTACAAGACCCGTCAGATAAATGCATGTATATTTTGCTGAGTCCTTGTTGGTACATTTTGTGTGTATCAGAGTGAATAAATACATATCGTCGTAATGTTTACTGATATCTCGCCTGTTTTGTTATCAGGCCCAGGTGTGGGAACTACTGAACCTCGGGGTGGCCTCCCCTTGACCTCGTCCGCTCCTCCCTCAGGTAATGAATTGCTGACTTCTTATGTCATTATGAAGAGTATTTGATAGACCGGCATTATTCATGTTACAGACAAGCTGTGAGAAAGTGTGCTGTTCAGGTCCAGCTTATGTTGGCTTTGTCCCTGGTTATACATGTACGTGTGAAGGTCTGAGATATTCATGAGTTTTGTGTAAAACTCCAATCAAATAAATAAATAAATAAATCAAAAAGTGTGTGAAGTGTTAAGCACAACTTTCAACTTCATAATAATATCAATCTTTCTGTAATGTATGATTGTTAGGCTGAAAACTAGATTTCATGACTTTGATTTATTTATTTATCTATTTGATTGGTGTTTTACACCCTACTCAAGAATATTTCACTTATATGATGGCGGCCAGCGTCATGACTTTGCTAGACATGCTTGTGAATCTGGTTGAGTACATTTCAAGTCTGTCTGTTTCGTTTCATTTATCAGATGTCTCAGTGTTGTTTATAAACTGTTTATCTAATTATAAAAGATACATGTATAGGCTAATAATAACTTCCTCATTTGTATAGAATGTCCTCTGTATTTGTGTATATGAGCAAATAAGCTATAATTTAGCTCATCCAGAAGTTTTACATTTTGACTGATTATATTGATTTTACTGGAAGAGATATCTTACTGGGATTGGGGGGGAAAAAATTTCACACCAAAAGTAATATTTTCTTCTAAAAACATGGCCCTTATTTTCCTCTTAACGGGATTTTAAGACTGCGGAATCTGATTTGAAATTATTGTATTTATTTGTCTCTTTTATGGATTTATATTAGTCACATGGAACATTATATTTAATTTATTTATTTCATTTATTTGATTGGTGTTTTACCCCGTACTCAAGAATATTTCACTTATACAACGGCAGCCAGCATTATGGTGGGTGGAAACCAGGCAGAGCCCGGGGGAAACCCACGACCATCCGCAGGTTGTTGACAGACCTTCTCACTTATGGCCGGAGAGGAAGCCAGCATGAGCTGGACTTGAACTCACAGCGACTGCATTGTTGAGAGACTCTTGGGTCATTACGCTGCGCTAGCGCGCTAACCAACTGAACCACGTGGGCCCCGCACTATATTTAAACAGCATGTATAGTACAGATGATGGTTCCCTCTCCATTGGGGCATAGGGGGTGCTATCTGAGGTCACTGAAATCAAAATTTTCCTTTTTATTTTGACTGCTTTGGTGGGTTAATAGTTAGAACATCTGCCTCAAAGTCGGGAACCCAAGATCAAACCGAGGCAGGGTCATACCAAAGACTTTAAAAATGGTACTTGTTGCTGCCTTACTTGGTGCTCAGCACTGAGTGGTTAGAGCAAGGAAACAGGACTGGTTGTCTCAGTGTCAGTATAATGTGATTGGGTGAGGTGTCATGTCTGGTGTCTTCGGCATGATACTTCAGTGGTGGCAGCACTTTGGCGATATGGACTAGCTCTGCATGCCACAAGAAGACACATTAAATGTACACATACCTAATGACTCTTTGTCGTCATATGACTGAAACATTGTTCAGTACCACGTAAATCCAGAAGCATTCAGTCATTCATTCCTTTTTGTTTTTGCCACAGATTTAGGGTTATTTTCTGCTTCCGGTCAGTACCGAACTCGAGCAGAACGGATCCAGGCGATCAAGGACACGGCTGCGACTTTACAGAATCGTCTCCAGGCGGATGCACAGAGATTAACCGAGTCGGGACCAACCAGACAAGGTTTGTGATGTCACACATAAAGTGGCCAAGGGGAAGGGGCCGATTCCACAAAGCCGTTTCTGACTTTTTGTACAGCCGTCTTTAAAACTTCTTTACAATGCTTAGTTTTTGGATCCTGGAAATATATATTTTCACACATTTATTTTAAGATTTATGGGGTGGTCAAACTTTCTTTCAAGTTCTAACATCGTATTTCGTATTTTGATTTAAGTCAGAACTGTCTGTGTTGAATGAGTCTCATACTCTGACAGTCTTTAATTTGCTTAGTGACCATGATATGGTGGAGTTTATTTATTTATTTTTTTTATTTTTTTTTTTGTCCGTCTAGCTTAAGCCCATCCAGATCTCACCCAATTTGACTTGTAAACTTTAACAAAAGCTGTTGATGCATTTTTTTTTTCAACCAGTATGCCGTGGAGGAACTGATTTTCCACAGCAAATTGGGATTTACCACTGCACTTTTAAAATGACTTATTTTACAGGGTTAATGGTGATAACTGGTGTACTTCCATTCAGAGCTTGGTGAACAATTAACCATTTATACCCTAATTCATCAACCTCTTCTACCACCAATGCCGTCCAGTATTTTGAAACATTCTAAGAAAACTTTGGAATACAGAAATATAGTCTTCACAGTTTTATGAAGTTTGCGTTTTTATTGACACAGACAAGTGGTTTATTTTCATAATGATTGTGCGCATAATTTCCGCTGAAAAAGTGTTCTGGTGGTTGAAAAGGTTGAAGATTTACAGGTATATGTACCTGTCTCCTATGAGCCTCATTGAACGGGTTCTTGATTGTGAATTATTTGTATGAAAACTGGATTTAATGACCAAGGCAATTGAGTTAACAAAACCTTAATTTTCCAGATCTACAACAAGTACAAGGGAAAGCATGTAGACATTAATTTAACTTGGAAAAAAAAAACACTTAAGTGACCCATTAAGGGTTTGATGGATCATTCAGAGTCACTTGAAGCATACTAAACTTTAGGTGAAGTATGGTAGGAATTATTCAGACTATTACGAATTATTCTGGTTGCGTTACAGCTTCCTCTCTCCCAGGGCCCTCTTCCCAGCCATCAGCCTTGAAGCCACGCTGGGCCTCTGTGTCGGCACAGGGTGCCAGTCGAGCTCCCGAGGGAGATGTTCAACCCACAAGGCATGAGAGGATAGCTGGGATCAACGATGACTTCACGGTGTTCAGGTCTAATCTACCAGGTTAGCAAAAGAGATGCGTAGTTATTTACTTTCCGCTCTCAAAATGCTGAAATATGCACCGATGTTTGTGTTTATTTATTTATTTTTTTTTCATTGGTGTTTGATGCCATACTCAAGAATATTTCACTAGCTTATGTCACAGCCAGCATTATGGTGTGAGGAAAATAGGCAGACCCTGGGGGAAAACCCACGGCTATCCGGAGGTTGCTGGCAGATCTTCTTACATACACCTGGAGAGCAAGCCAGCTTGAGCTGGATTTGAACTCACAGCAACTATCATCGAAGAGATGCTCCTGGGTCATTGCACCGCGCTGGCGTTTAAGCCTCCTAGGCCCCTCCACAGGTGTTTGTAATCCTTGAAATCACTTTAACCTTGTTTTTCTTTAAAGACTTGAAAGTCGAAAGTGGATATTTTTTTTTGCAATGTTAAGTAGAACAATAAATAAGATACCGAAAAAGAACAATAATTTCCACATAAAGGTTTGCACTTTAACTGCATGATGCTTGCAAGTTCTGGCCTAGGCATCACAAGACGATCTTAGACGCCAAACTTAGTGATTAAACTTTCGACTTAAGTGATCCTTCTTGATTCTGGGGCCTGGAAAACATTTCCAGTCATGGTTCAGTCTGAGTGTTTGTCAGGTATCTGGCAAAAATTCACTCGTAAACTTCAACGCCATCATGTTTATGAAAATTCTTGATAATTGTGTTAAAAACACCGATGAATGAATCGATTTTTAATACAGGTGTGGAGAGCCTTTCAAGCCACCTTCAGCGCGTGGAGCAGAACAGAGCACAGGACTCTGCTGCAACACGCATACAGTCAGCATACAGAGGACAGGCAGTGAGGCAAACCCTGGACTGGAAACTCCCCTCTGGGAAGTCTGTGGGTTCCAAGATACGAGGTGCAGGCAGGGTGAGGAAGGTACGGCTGAAGGACATTACTGGTGTTTGTAGTTCTTCTGCTATTGGATAAATCCTTTCATAATTTACAAGATGAAATGTTAGCCTTGATGCTTAGATTATCCATGTATCATCAAATGTACCCTTCTCAACACTGAACAAAAATAACAACAACTAACAACATACCAGTCCATTTAGATGCCTATGTTCTAAACTCTAGAGCACCCGCCCCATAAAACGGTTGATCTTGGGTTCTTTAATCGAGTCATACCTAAGAGTTTTCCCTCCTTATTCTCATTACTAAACTTGCAAACAGTAAACGTGCTTTTCTGTTATTCTGCAGAAAAGTTCTACTCTACAGGGTTAAGTATTATTTATGCCCCTGATGCGGTTTTGTAATGGTTGAAGGATTTCACTATTTGAGTCACACCAGGATTCGAACTCGGGCCTCAGCAGCTGAAGTCCAGTTAAATCCCCACTTAAATCCTTCCCCTCTCCCAAGGCACACCCATGTTCACAGGCCCAGAACCCCATGCTTCTTGGATCCTGTTTGGTCATGGCACCATTGTAATGGCAGAAGGATTTTACTACATGGGTCACACCAGGATTCAAACTTGGGTCTCAGTAGCTGGAGTCCAGTGTTCTACCAACTGAGCTCAATGGAAAATCGCCTTCAAAGCACTGGAAAGCTGCTCCCGTTAGCATTTTAAATCCTTCTTGAAACTTCCACCTCACCAATGTAGGGACTTGGGTTTTATCAATGAAATCCCAGCACTTGTAACAAGGCATAAGACTTGATTGTGTCTCTCTATTCCACAGGAGAGGTATCAGGACTCAGATGAAAGTTCCACGTTCAGCGACATTACAATCACAGATGACTCAGAAGTTGAGTCACTCGCGTCTCCTCCAAAGAAGGTAATCATTTATTTCTCCATTACTACATAATTGATTTACAAGTGCAAGTGGCACATCAGCAGTGTTGTGGCAATATCATGTCGTGAGAATATGTAAGAACCAGGAAATAGTTTAGAGGATTTAAATGTGAGAATTCCCTAATTCCTCAAACTTTTTGCATATGAAAGAGCATCTTTCAGTGCATTTTATGCACATTTTTTATTTGATTTTGGAGGCAGAACTACATTGGTTGGACTGGCCGATTGTAGGACGTCGCAAAAAGTAAAATTGTATCAGTCTACACAGAATAATGCCGTCAAAATATGCTTGAATAAAGACCTTGCAAACATGCGAAAAGACTGAAGAATTACAGTAGTAACGAAGAGTAATGACTTATGCTTCTAAAAGCATTTACAAACACATCTAATCTAGTATTTGGTTTTCATTTTCTTAGTATTGGAAATAGTTTGCTTATTATGACTCTGATATTTTGATCTCAGAACGCCTCTGTCAAGATCTAAACATGCCTCTGAAAGTTTCTCAGGCGCGGTGGTTTTGCCTGGGTAAAATATGGATTATTTCTTAAAGGTATTCTTGAATTGGCGCCAAAGTATTGATGCTAAACATGTAAGCATAATGCACACTCACCGTAATCATGCATCCCACATACTTGTTGGGGTGGGAAGGTCTGGCAGCAACCTGCAGGTGGTCGTGAATTTTCCCCCAGGTTCTGTCCAGTTTCCTTCCACTGTAATGCTGGTAGCTGTTGTATAAATGAAATATTCTTGTGTACGGCGTATAAACGCAAATCAAATAAAAAAAATAAATACTTGTTTCATTTTGTAATTAAATGTGATGTTGCAGCTTCTGCAAAGTAATGTGAAAGTGTGATTCTAGTGTTTGGTGTTTGATCCAAGGACACCAGTGAACTTTTCTCTGATTTTGCCTTGACAAAAAAAAAAAATAAAATAATTTAAACTCCTAGGATACAAATATTACCATTAAAATCGCATAAAGAATTTTACTAAATTCAAGGTTCTGATCCAGTGCGTCACAAAACGGTTATTGTTCCTGCATGCTTACAGGAAAATGACTTTTTAATGTTCACACAGGATAATTATATGTGATAAACATAGTAAAATATTTTAAAAAATGGAGTCATGAACTAAATGGGACCTACATGTATGTCTGTAAGGTTAACATTTAATGTGGTGTTTGATGATAATTTTCTTGCAGATAGGATCTGGTTTATTAGGACGAGATTACCATCCTGGAGATAAATATCGGCAGGAAGTTTTAGAACAAAACAGGGCAGAGCGTGACCCCTTGCCTCAGACCAAGACGTGGGCATCGGCGATACATTGGGACAAACCAGAGGCCGACCCTTACAGCACGCTAAACGTGTTCACTCGAAAATACCAGCAGACTGAAAGGGGTAAAACATTTGTCATTTAAATGCAGTAGATAAGTAAATGTATACAGACGCACATTGAAAAGGTAAAGGCGATTTGGGAACCATTCTACGACAACCAACCATGGTAACTGAATGGTGTTCTTCCCTTAGGCAACATCCATACGGCTCTATGCCCATCTTGGTCATAGGCCATAACTGAGTGTTGTTTGTCATAGGCCATAACTGAGTGTTGTTTGTCATAGGCCATAACTGAGTGTTGTTTGTCATAGGCCATAACTGAGTTTTGTTCCCCATTGTCAAACAACTTTGTTCAGTAACACATTTGTAAAAAGCAGAGTAGAGCATTCTCCTGGACATTTCCTTGAATTTCTTAATAGAGAAAACATATTTTCCATTCTGCAGGTTGACAAAACAACAAATACATGTAAAGTATTGGGCGTACTCATTATGTCTTCACTGCTCACCAATGTTAGGTTTGACTCAACCCTTCTTTGTCTGGATTATATAAAAATTTCACTCACATTGTTTAACGTTATCAAAGTGTGTTATCATCGTACATTAATAAGTCAGAAGTGAAAATGTCATATCTGAATGCTGCTACATCGTTACAAAATCTGCCTTCATCTAGAAAACTAACCTGTAAATGTGCAGTGTGCTATAATTAAACGTTTAAACATTTGAAAATCAGGACATCTTGGTTAAAATTAGGCTCCTTTGGAGATACAAATGAATTTGTAACATTTTGGAAAATTATGGAATCTTATTGAAGTTCAGGAGTTCAAACAGTACAATAAACTTCTTTAAGGCCAGTCCACACGGACAACATTTGTTGTGGAAAATGGGATTTTCAGCTCCAGGTGTGAAATGATCAGGAATATTGGTTACCTGCACAAGTTGCCCATTTTTGAAGATTCCAGTGGGGAAAGATGGTCAAGTAACCCCAAAAAGTTGTCACATTGCAAGCATCCTCCATTTTGTGTGTACACATATGACATTTCCATATGTGGTGATTGATTGATTTAGACGACAACAACTCACAAGATCCAAATTGCCTGCACACGTGCAAAATTTTTTGGTTACCGTTCCATAGTAAAATTTGAGGATTTTTTGTTGTCCAGATCAAAAAGCCTCACTTTCGGCAAGAAATGTTGTCTATGCACTAGGCTTTAATGTTATGCATGTGTGAAATACTAATGGCCAGTTCTGATCAAATGTAAGCAGTGTATCCAGTTACGCATTATAGCGAAACAGCGCAGAGATACAGCATGAGTCAATATAGCTGAACAGTGCAGAGATACAGCATGAGTCATCATTATAGCTGAACAGGGCTGAGATACAGCATGAGTCATCATTATAGCTGGACAGTGCTGAGATACAGCATGAGTCATCATTATAGCTGAACAGCGCAGATACAGCATGAGTCATCATTATAGCTGAACAGTGCAGAGATACAGCATAAGTCATTGTAGCTGCACAGCGCTGAGATACAGCATGAGTCATCACTATAGCTGAACAGCGCAGAGATACAGCATGAGTCATCATTATAGCTGGACAGCGCTGAGATACAGCATGAGTCATTATAGCTGAACAGCGCAGAGATACAGCATGAGTCATCATTATAGCTGAACAGGGCTGAGATACAGCATGAGTCATCATTGTTGTCTTCATTCATTCGTATAATCCCATCTCAGGAACTACATTCAGGGCGGTTTCTTCCCTCCATAGTGCTGACCGTCGCCGTATAAGTGAAATAATCTTGAGTACGGCACAAAACACCAATCAAATAAATACATTCAGGGCTTTTGGTGTTGAAGTGGTAAAATCTTCTTGTCCAGCTAAATGATGTGCAAAGAAACAGGTGAATAACAGTTTCCATGTTATGTTCGCTAGAGAGGCTAAAACCAGCTGGACTGCCTGTAACTTCTGACCCGGTGAGAGAGCGGCTTCAGGCAACAGATACTGCGTATGAAACTCAGAGAGCAGGAGAGGTTCCTCCCCATGGCTGGAGAAGCCCGGTTGGTTTGCGTGAGACTGTGAAAGAGGCAGAGACAAGACGGAGTGAAACAAGACATGTTGAGACATCAGGAAGACCCGCCAGTGCTCTAGACGTTGCCAGGTGATGAACTGTTGTCCTGTGGAAGATATTGTAAATCTTCAATGTTTTCACGTTAAACCCCAAGCACTCACTCACTCACTCACTCACTCACTCACTCACTCACTCAATCTTTTCAACCTCCAAAGCACTTTTTTGTGTGGAATTTATGCATACAATTATTTTTAAAACTGACGCTAAAATATTTTTTTAGCTTCCTAACTTTGTACAAAGTATTTCTCTTAATAGTTCTCTGTGTGTTTCAGAATGTTGCAGAACTTGTTGAAAAAGTTGAAGAATTAGGGTACATTAGGGTGTTTGATAAGAGCTCTCATTATGAAATGGTTGCCTTTTAAGTGGGTAGAGCGTGCCTCTGTGGTTCAGTTGGTTAGCGCGCTAGCGCAGCGAAATGACCCAGAAGCCTTTCACCAATGCTGTCACTGTGAGTTCAAATCCAGCTCATGCTTGCTTCCTCTCCGGCCGTATGTGAGAAGTTCTGTTAGCAGCCTGCGCATGGTCGTGGGTTTCCCCCGGGGTGTGCCGGTTCCCTCCCACCATAACGCTGGCTGCTGTCATATAAGTCAAATATTTTTGAGTATGGCATAAAAAATCAAATAAATAAATGAGTAGATACATGTACATGTACCACATCTGCTGGCTTGCCTGCAAATTTATTTTGGTGTGTAAGGGTTTGAACTGATAAAATGAATTCCTCTAAATTTCAACCTTTTTGACTTTTAAAGCATTTTGTTGAAATTAAAAATTCGAAATTGAAAATATAAAAAAAATTAATATGAAAATGACAATATTATAAAAATAATTGGTTTGTGTCTGTGTCACAAAAGCTGAAAGCTTCATAAAACTGGGCTAATTATTTCTGCACACCCCGTAGTTCTCTCAGAATATTTTAAATTATTTATGGAAGATTTGGCTGAAAAGGTTGAGGAATTGGGGTATGTAATTTTTGATATTTAGACATTTTTGAGATACATTTCTATAGGTCTTCGTTTACATAATTATGAGTGAGTGAGTAGTGAGTGCTTGGGGTTTAACATCATACTTAACAATTTTTCAGTCATATGACAATAAAGGAATCCTTAGAGTGCATGTAATGTGCCTCCTTGTTGATTTCCACCATTCTTTTATCTAGTGCTGCTTCACTGAGAAACCTTACCGAAGGCAAGTAAGGTGCCCCGCCCGAGCCATTATACCGATATGGGCCGAGCAGCTGTTGCACTATCTCCTTCATACTGAACGCCTATCGACAAAGGTGTGACTTGACCCAGGATTGACCCTCGATCTACTGCTCCCAAAACGAACATTCTACCTACTGTGATAACTATAGATGAGCATGAAATATGCCTGTCCCACTAATGTTTTGTGGATGTTTTTTCTCGACAGGACTGACGATGTCCGATCTCGACTGGCTTCTGCTAGCTTTCACCCGACACAAGATAGTGATCATGAGGACAAGGAAGAAGACGTGACCATAGAGGGAGATGACTCTTACACACAGTCATTTGACAGGTAGGCCAGAGTTAATCCCCCTGACCAGTGAGTTCAGTTTCAGTATCCTGAAAAGTGCTTGCCTACAGAGAAACCTGTTGCTAAAATGCATAGTTACTTTTATTATTAGTTTTCTGAGAGTTACAATCATTCATATATTTTGTGGCTGTCTATTTATTTGTACCATTTTGCACCATTTTTACAGCTCAGGCAGTTTTTTTTTTTCCAAAGTGAAATGATGACATTAGATTCAAACATTCCAAAAAGGTGTGAAAAAAAGAGATAGTGTACTGATGTTCTTTTGCCAGCTTTTGTGTATTGGAAATTTTTGGAAGAGCAAAAGTCTTAATTTAGCTTAAATTTTAAAATTCTAAATTTTTGGCATTGCACGATCATGACTATACCTGTAGCTCCACTTCAGGGTGTTCACTCTTTGTGTGTACTGCCAGAGCAGACGCCTATTTAATATGAGTCATAACACTTTGTAGAGTTATTGCCCTTTTTGTGACATTATAGTGAGGTTTTTTTTTTTCATGCCAACACTGTATTTGAAGAATTGCTTCAATTGGTGGCCTGCCACGCCAGCGCAGTGCAATGACCAAGGACCCTCACTAATGCGGTCGCTGTGCCGTATGTGGGGAGATCTGCCAGCAACATGTGAATGGTTCTGAGTAACCCCCCCCCCCCCTCCCAGGTTCGGCCTGGTTTCCTCCTGCCATAATGCTGGCCACTGTGGTAATATTCTTGAGTATGGCACAAAACACCTATCAAATAAATAAATAAACTAAATAGCATCACTTAGGAGATACAGAGATCCCTTGTATTGTAAGAATCAGCATTAAAACCCTGTGGAATTGTTAATCTGTTAATCACTCTTGTTATTTGACAGTGATCATGATCCAGTGGCTCAGAGCTATGGGAACCAGGTGGAATCAGTTGTCAAAGAAACCACAAGGTCACATGAGGTCAGGCATGCCTTTCCTTCCTCCCGCCAGGAAGACTCCATGGAATCTGATGTATCCAGCATGGTGGACGAAGAGTTGCCTGATTTCTCTCAAAAGGTGAGATAGATGTGTGTTTATGTCCACTATGGCTTGAACGTCTGGAGTGCATGAGGATTTATCAGTTGTTATTCGTTGTGAACTGGCTGGAAATGGGCTGGTTATTCTCTAGATGTACTGAAATTGTTGAAGACGGGACACTCTAGCACTTCAGTAAGCCATATATAAATGTTGAAGTGAGACGTTGAAGTAATGAGAAATGAAACAAAGAGATAGTCATAGCACAAATTTGGATATTGTCTAAGAGCATGAACTGAGGATAACTCAATGGTATTATTATGTAATAAAAAAAGTCACTGAGTAGTGGACTGTATCAATGAGTTATCTGCCCTTAGACAGCATTCAAACGGCGCTATAATATGCCATAACTGAATGTTTTTTCCCATTGTCAAACAACTTCGTTCAATAACAGATTTGTGAAAATCAGAGTAAAACATTCTCTTGGATATATCCTTGAATTTCTGAATAGAGAAAACATATTTTCCATTCTGCAGATCAGACATGTCAGAGAAAGTGTACTGGAACAGTATAACAAGTCACAGGCTTTGCCTGATAACCTATGTTTGCATAAAAATTGCAGGAAATATCATAATGTCTCAATTTGTCCATCCAGGAAGAATTATTCTTTGTACCAGAAGTTTGTAGTCATTTTATCTTTGCCAGAGAAACAAGTTTTTTAATCTTTGTACGTTTGCTGCCAATATTAATATAAGGTTCAGTTCCATGTATAATTAATTACATTTAATTCAGTACAACAAGATCAGTTATAACAATAGTATTTCCCCCCTTTCTGATGCTGCTACTTTACAGTTGTTTAAAATCTGTTATCTGCAGAAGAAATAAATCTGTTTTCTCAATTAAAAAATTTTGAGAATATTCAATGAAACATCCCAGAAAATATTATTTGTGATTCTTGATTTATATGGTTTAATATAATGGTTACTTTGGTTGTACTGCTTGTAGATATCGACTGCAAGTAGAGGAGCAGAAGACCCCAGCTCCACACAACACCCCCCTCGCTTCTCTCCAAGTGCTCTAGAGAGGAAGATGGCAGCAGAGTTAAACCTGCTGGAGAGTATGGAAGAATCCATGCGGCAGATTACAGGGGTGGAGAGAAGTAGAGCCGTCTCAATGGCTCAGCAAGAAACTGTGTCCCTCGCCCAGATATTGAAGGTAAATGTGTGTTTTGAGAGAAAGTGAGGAAAACCCCCAAAATATTATGCCAGCAGAAAAACCATCATTAGAAACTATTGGTGGTTTTTGTGTAGATTTTTTTCATTGACCTGAATCACGTGAGGTCAGTTGCTTGTGTTCATTAGGTAAGCACTATAGACTTTATTTGATATTACTGTATGTCATTGATTTGGCACCAAAGTTTTGTAATCTTTTACTTTTATATTACACACTCAGTTATTTTGGATGTTACATCTCATTTTTGTCCTAAATTTCCTTGTTATTATTATTGAACAATCTGTGAGGGTTGATGAATTCATAATAGGGACTGAGACACCAACAGCAAAAAGTTGCAGTGGGAGAGTCCAAATCATCATAAAAGCACTTCTTAGTTATATGCTCTTACTCTGTGTCCATGTTCTTTTTTGCCTGTTAATGCTTTATTATCATTCATACTAAAGACGAAATAGAAGAGGACATTGCTGTGCGTCTTTGTGAAGAAGAGAGGGAGTTTTTAAGAGTTTCCCATGACATACAAATAATCTTTCCTTGTGTTGGACAGTCACGCCAGCAAGCCCATGAATTAGAGATGAAGGAACTTCAGCTCAAAGCGCGTCAGGAAACAGCAGAGGCCAGTCTTCAGCTGGAGGAGGTCAGAAAACGCGCTGCCGAGGCAGCCCAAAACGCAGCGCAGATGATCACCATGGTGAGAGGAGGGGATGCGAGCCAGTCTCTTCATGAGTCGAGACGCAGACTGATAGAAAGTCAGACAGAAGTGGCCAAAGCAACTGCTGAAGCAACACGGTGTTTGGCAGAAGCACGAGGCGGCGTTGTTGGCGTGGGGAGTGACATCGGGAGAAAGGTCAAGGTCAGTGGTTGTGCTGAGATTTTGTGCTGGAGTTCAACATTACGGCCACAGTAATGGAAGTACATACACGTATTCTGAACAAAATGTTGAAAAATCAAAAATCAAAAATCCTCAAAATCCTCAAATAGCTCAAGATGAAAACTGTCTCAAATTGAGCGTAGGTCATAACAAAGATGATTCTCTGTCGTGCAGAGATTCATAATGTTAGACGAGTTTTATCCACTTCAGTGTTTATAAATTGAATCTAATACATTTCACACTTTTAGATAGTATTAGATTACCTCAATTTTTGTCAACCGCTTCAATGGCCTAACGGTTAGAGCATCCACCTTGAAGCTGGGAGTTCCAGGGATGACACTGGAGCCGGATCATGCCAAAGATTTTAAAAGTGGTTCTTGCCATTGCCTCGCTTTGCGCTCATCACTTATACTTCAGTAACGGCAGCACCTTGGTGGCATGGACTCTCCCTGTCCCAAAAAGACAATAAATGTACCTGCACTTAATGATTTCTCGTCATCATGTGACGGCAAAAGTGTTAAGTATGACATTAAACCCCAAGCATACATACATACCTTCAGTTTTTGTTAAGGTCATCACCCTTGTATTTTGGTCTTCCTTTATATTAAAACGTTTACATATCCATTGTTAATACATCTTTACTGAAACTTTGTTGAAAACGACGACCAGTGTGGTGTGGCTACCTGTGATGCCTGTATGTCACGTGATTGAAGATTCCTCAGAAAATATGCCAAAGTTGTACACCAACTACTCCAGTCTCCTTCTCTTCTGTAATCTATGAATTGACATTTAAATTTTGTTGTATGTTCCCAGACTAGTGGAAAGCCTGGTGTGGAAGATAGAAATCCAGTTCTGAGCAGCAGGTCCGTGTCAAAGTCTACGGTGACATCGAGCTTCTCTCGAAGTTCCGATGAGTACGACAGCATGACCAAATCACCAAGTAACACGCGGTCAAAGGCTCGATCATCAGGGTAATTATTGTTTTGGGACAGAGTGATGGTCTGACTCAGTCTGATTCTAAAGAGGCCGTAAGTAGTAAATGGACCGTCAAAATATATTTGTTCCCAAGAACTTGGTTCCTTTCACCATTGATAATCAGCTTGTCCGTGGAAGAATCTGATTAATTTGCCTCTGACAATGAGGACAAATTAAACTTTAACATTCATGGCCCAGTTGTTCAAAAGTGTATTGGCTAATACTGGTCTTAAGGTCATATTTTATATTTGAAGGAAAAGACATCTAAAAATCGAAGTAGGTATTACTAAATAGACCACCTAAGACTTTACATAAAGGTACTGTCATTTAATTTTTTAGATTCTTGTGAAAAGAGTTAAAGGAGCTCAAACAATTGAATTCTGTGGGCTTTATGGACCAAACAGTCAGAAGTTAGGAACTCTGACGTCACAGGAAGTTTTTTTCAACTTGAATCATGTCTCTGAATGTTGGAATAACTGTCTTTACCCATGAGTGAAAGATTACTGAAATAATGTTCCCAAAAATTCCTTCCTTCTGGTGAACATTAGAAAAAAACAGGTGATGTGACGTCAGACTTCCCAGATACCGTCAGTATGGCTCATAAAGCCCACCATAGTTTTCAAATATTTGAATGCCTTTCAACACTCTTAAAAAACTCTGAAAAAATAAATGCAAGTATTTTTTACACATAGTTTTGAGCTGTCTATATGATGAACCTTACTTCATATTTTTTTTTTTACTTTCTTTTGCTTTAAATTTTTAGTCAAACTCAGCAGCCAATGCAGTTCTCCAAATTCAAAGTGTAACAGCGGCAGTTTTAGTTCATATTTAATATAATGTTGCACAATTTCTTTAGGCTAAGTACAAACTTGAAGACTTGGCTAAAAATTAAATCTGGTATTAAGTCTTTAACCAGTTTTGAACCACCAGGCCCTGTTAAAGTCAAAATGGTTTGTTAAATTTCTTGCATGAGGAAGTGGTTTTAAGTGTCCAGGGTTTCAATATTAAAATCTAAATCAAATAGAAAAATAAAAGTCTGCCATAAATCATCATGAAATTCAACCATTCACAAATCGCATGTTTTGGAATATTACACTAACTTATTGGTCTGCACAAAATAATGCCTTCAGGATGTGCTTGAATAAACATCTTTCACACACATGAAAAGGGTGAAAAATTACGGTACCAAAACAACACGTTTTAAGCATTCAAAATCTTGTGAATTCTTGATGATGTCTCTGATGTCACATCACCCAAATATACACATATTACACCCAAAGTAATACCTTACTGGTCAGATTTGTTGAGGGTTTGAGGTGAGGGTAGGATTTAATAACAAATGTGGATTCTCATAAACTAAGTTGTCTGCCTTTATTTACCCTCCTACCACCCAATAGGAGCCTGATATCAGAGAATGTGGTAACGGCCAATGACTCCCTGGACCACCCTCTGTCCTCTATCAGGACAGCCAGCAGTGCCGAGGCCAAAGATGACTCCAAATCTGAGAGTATTGCTGAGGATTTGTCCTACGCTAAAGGTGAGTGGATGTCTGTTTAAATCACAGCAGGTTTTACTTTTGACAGGAATCCAGTTCTCCCCATGACTGCTGTAAACAAAAGCTATTGTAAATCTTCAGCCTTTTTGCATGTGTGCAAGGTGTTTATTTAACCATATTCTAAAGGTTTTGGCGTGTGTAGACTTTTTTTGTGAAGCCGTGAAATTGGTCAACCCGACCAATTTAGTTTTGTCTCCAAAATCAAATGAGAAAGGCGCATAAATTGCACTGAAAGCTGCTCTTTCGTGTACGAACAGGTGGAGGAATTACAGCATGGGAATCTGCCTGTGTAAAAAATAAAAAAATACTCGTACATAACAAAATATTCTTTGTTTCATGTTGTTACAGTTACATGTTTGAACATTGAATCTCCAGAATGCTTTGTATTTGGACAACGGTCATGGTAGATTCTGGTGGATTCCTACAAAACAATTGGCTGGGAATCCACTTAGATTCTGGTGACGAAAAAAAATAATGGCCTGCATAGAAAGGGATCAAAAGGCAGGTTTCGAGATACCACTTTACAACAACAGAGTAACTTCCCTTTGTGACGCGATGTTAGTTCAATTGGCCAAATTGAACATGGGGTGGTATACAGGATGTAGAAAACTAATTAAAAACGTTCAAGCTGATCTTCTGAATTATATTCCTGGATGGAATTGGGTTCACAGTGAGGCAAAAAATAATGATTTTCTGCTGTGATTTAAACACAAATACTGCCTTTTTAAAAAGATAAGCAAGTAGGAAACTGAAAACTTGCACAGCTTTAGAAACCCTTGTATTCACTGAAGACAACGTTTGTGTAATATCCGTTGTTGTTGTCTGAGGCCACACTGTAACTCGACATTTGTCGTGTGTCGTGTAGGATCTGTAGATGAGTACTCCATGAACTTTGACGAGTCGCTCACCGAAGATGAGGTGGAGGAGAAGTCCTTCAGAATGGTGTTGCCCTCAGAGAGTCACCGCCGCAAAGCCAAGCATCAGCGCTCCCAGTCCGATGTGTCCGTGACATCTGAGGATCAGTCAGGTAGGCGGGTACAAGAGTTCAGATACTTTCTCCACAAAAGGCTATTTGATGCTCTGTCGAAAGGCTATAGTTTTCTGATACGAGTGAAACGTGACATAATTCATGTTTATAGCCAATGAATGGTCTGTACGAACAAAACGCTTTGGCATACAAGTGCAGATTTTCATTTGTCGAAGTGGTGCGTCTTCATTATTTTTCAAGTATCACACACACATAGGCAGGTTGTCGACAACCGAGCCTCGTATTTTCAATCAAATTATTTATTTATTTATTTGATTGGTGTTTTACGCCGTACTCAAGAATATTTAACTTTACACGACGGCGGCCAGCATTATGGTGGGTGGAAACCGGGCAGTGCCCGGGGGAAACCCACAACCATCTGGAGGTTGCTGACAGACCTTCCTACGTACTATCAGAGAGGAAGCCAGCATGAGCTGGACTTGAACTCACAGCGACCACATTGGTGAGAGACTCCTGGTTCATTACGCTGCTCTAGCGCGCTAACCAACTGAGCCACAGATGCCCCGCAATCAAATTAAAACTACATCAGAAATACCTAGTGTCAATGATCACCCACAAAGGGAATAGGCTCCAAACCTAAAACTCAATCTCTATCAGCAAATGTGAGAAAATTGGGCCAGTATTCACCCTCCCGTTTCGTTCACTCACAGTAACTTTGTTACAATCATTTCCATTGGTCATTCTGGATTATCTTAAGTAGACGAGAGGCTATGAACCTCTGCATGGGGAGAATAAGGGATTGATTTATTTGTCTATTTACTCTCCACAGAGGAAGTAGGCGAGAGGCTATCAACCTCTGCATGGGGAGAATAAGGGATTGATGTATTTGTCTATTTACTCTCCACAGAGGTAGTAGACGAGAGGCTATGAACCTCTGCACAGGGAGAATAAGGGATTGATTTATTTGTCTATTTACTCTCCACAGAGGAAGTAGACGAGAAGCTATGAACCTCTGCACAGGGAGAATAAGGGATTGATTTATTTGTCTATTGACACTCCACAGAGGTAGTAGACGAGAGGCTATCAGCCTCTGCACAGGGAGAATAAAGGATTGATGTATTTGTCTATTTACTCTCCACAGAGGAAGTAGACGAGAGGCTATGAACCTCTGCTTGAGGAGAACAAGGGATTGATTTATTTGTCTGTTTACTCTCCACACAGGAAGTAGACGAGAAGATATGAACCTCTGCATGAGGAGAATAAGAGATTGATTTATTTGTCTTTTTATTCTCCACAGAGGTAGTAGACGAGAGGCCATGAACCTCTGCATGAAGAAAATAAGGGATTGATTTATTTGTCTATTTACTCTCCACAGAGGTAGTAGATGAGAGGCTATGCACCTCTGCATGGGGAGTATAAGGGATTGATTTATTTGTCTGTTTACTCTCCACAGAGGTAGTAGACGAGAGGCTATGAACCTGTGCATGGGGAGAATAAGGGATTGATGTATTTGTCTATTTACTCTCCACACAGGAAGTAGACGAGAGGCTATGAACCTCTGCACAGGGAGAATAAGGGATTGATGTATTTGTCTATTTACTCTCCACAGAGGAAGTAGACGAGAGGCTATGAACCTCTGTACAGGGAGAATAAGGGATTGATTTATTTGTCTATTTACTCTCCACAGAGGAAGTAGACGAGAGGCTATGATCCTGTGCATGGGGAGAACAAGCGATTGATTTATTTGTCTGTTTACTCTCCACACAGGAAGTAGACGAGAAGCTATGAACCTCTGCACAGGGAGAATAAGGCATTGATGTATTTGTCTATTTACTCTCCACAGAGGTAGTAGATGAGAGGCTATGAACCTCTGCATGAGGAGAATGAGGGATTTATTTATTTGTTTATTTACTTGATAGTTGTTTTAGTGCAGTACTCTACAAGTTTGCACTGGTACGGTGATGCTCAGTTTTATAGGTGGACAAAGCTGGAGCGTCAGCTGTAATACATTAACGTGCGCTAAATTACTGAGGATTTTCCCATTTATGATGTACAGATAGGTACATCATATTGACGGAAGACAACATAGATTAAAATTATCGAGGTGAAAGACGGGGCCTCCGTGGCTCAGTTGGTTAGCGCGTTAGCACAGCATAATGGCCCAGGAGCCTCTCACCAATCCGGACGCTGTAAATTCAAGTCCAGCTCATGCTGGCTTCCTCTCCGGCCGTAAGTGGGAAGGTCTGCCAGCAACCTGCGGATGGTCGTGGGTTTCCCCCGGGCTCTGCCTGGTTTCCTCTCACCATAATACTGACCGCCATTGTATAAGTGAAATATTCTTGAGTACGGCGTGAAACACCAATCCAGTAAATAAATACATAAATCATATTTACGGAAGACAACATAGATTAAAATTATCTAGGTGATAGACAAATTTCTCAAATTGAACAATAGACACCACTTAGATAGTGGAGAGGATATGGGTTCTATGTGGGGTCTCACTTGAAGAAATCTAATATAGCCCCAGAAAAGGCTGAGCCAGGGTGATGTTGACATGGTTGATAGTCACGTGCCCTCATAAGTCAAATTCCTCGCTGGGCATTCAGCATGAAGGGGATAGTGCAACTACTGGTTGACCCGTATCAGTGTAATGGCTCGGCCGGGACAGCTTACTTGCTTTGGGTAAGGCGTCTCAGTGAAGTAGCACTAGATAAAAGAGCGGTGGAAATCAGTCCTGCAACAAGGAGGTACATTACGTACACTCTGAGGACTCCTTTGTGGTCATATGACTGAAAAATTGTTATGTACGATGTTAAACCCCAAGCACTCACTCACTCATTTGTAAGTCAAAGGCTTGATTACCAGGCTCTGACATTTAAAGCTATCCTGTCGTGCCTGTGTTCTTTTGTTTTCATTTCCAGCACTTTTCAGTGAGGCAGCATTGCAGATACACCAGTAAAATAAATAAATACAGTGAAACTTGCCAACACCAACATCTTGTCAATACTGAACCTTTCATAAACAGAAATCTGTTCAAAACTGGCATCTTCCCACAGTACCAAGCATAGTTGGTTTGACTATAATGCATGTTTTTGTTTTCTTATCAGTGGCTTCTGGAAAATTTGGCGATGACTTCAGCTCCCTGTTTATTGGTGAAGATTCCTTCAACAGATTTACCACAGAAATGGTCAGTCAATACATGAGGGAGGAGGAGCTAAGGGCCCAGCATCAGGTATTATCATAATGTCCAACTGTATTTAGTAGTAGCTGATTATGCATTGGAGGGCCTATGGGTCAAGCACCAGTTGTAATAAACATGTGTGACTGTATTTAATAGCCAAAAAAAAAAACCTTAAAAATTTAAGCAGTAGTTTGATTAGGCTAAGATATAATCTCAATAAAATCTAAATATTTCAGGCAGTGTGAGGAAAAAAACAAAAATTTGCCATCCAGATGGTAACATGAATACTACAAAGGTTTTGTTGCCATTAAAATGGATTATTTATTGTAGCACATGTAAGAGGATCTTGCCACCCAGTGCCAAGTTTAGGAACAGAACATTTTTTTTATGCTGTTTATTAATTAAAATTTTCAGTGAATTTCAAGACATTTCGACCTTATTTTACTGTTACCTTTTGTTGGGGTCACAGGTTTTGGGGTTGTCTGTGTTATAAAGTCAGATATGTAGGAAAATGCATGTGTAAAAACTCTAAGGTTCTCCATATATGCTTAAGGCTTAATTATATATTAAATCTAAATGATATACATGATTCTATAATGGTAATTATACAGCTGACGTTTCATATTTATCGTTATAGGCCTCCTTATTACATCTGCGTGAGAAGGCACTGCGTGAGAAGACCAAGGCTGAGTTAGCCTGGCTGGATCAGCAAAAAAAGAGGATGAGAAACAAGGGTTCCGACGATGCTTATCCGCAGCTGAAGAAACGTCAGCGTGGAATTATTCTCAAACTGGAACAGGAACAGGCAGAAATCAAACGGTTACAGGAGGCGAATTTGGCAGCTTCTAAGGAAAGACAACTCATTCTGAAACAGCAACAGGAGCTTCAACAGTTGAGAAAAAGTACCCAGAATGTAAGTTGAGATAAAGTACCTAGGATGTAAGTTGAGAAAAAGTACCCAGAAGGTATTAAAGTTGAGATAAAGTACCCAGAGTGCAGTAAAGTTGAGAAAAAGTACCCAGAATGTAAGTTGAGAAAAAGTAACTCGAATGTAAGTTGAGAAAAAGTACCCAGATTGTAAGTTGAGAAAACACACCCAGAATGTAAGTTGAGAAAAAGTATTTAGAATGTAAGTTGGAAAAAAGTACCCAGAATGTATTAAAGTTGAGAAAAAGTATCTAGAATGTATTAAAGTTGAGAAAAGTACCTAGAATGTATTAAAGTTGAGAAAAAGTACCCAGAATGCAGTAAAGCTGAGAAAAAGTGCCCAGAATGCCATAAAGCTGAGAAAAAGTACCCAGAATGCAGTAAAGCTGAGAAAAAGTACCCAGAATGAAAAAGTACCCAGAATGCAGTAAAGCTGAGAAAAAGTGCCTAGAATGCCGTAAAGCTGAGAAAAAGTACCCAGGATGTGGTTAAAGTTGAGAAAAAGTACCCAGAATGTAGGTTGAGAGAAAGCATTAAAGGATATAAGTTGAGAAAAAAGTGCCCTAAACATGTAAAATGTAACTTGAAGCTGAGACTGGGAAAAAACGCTGTTAATGTCAGATGAGAAAAAGTGCTGATCTTTCAATAGCACCCTAAAATGTAAAGGGAAAAGAAGATCCCTATTGACACTTAAATTGTGTTGACAAGTTGAGAAAATGTACTTAAAACTTGATGATAAAAGTGCTTAAAATTTGGAAAGAGCACTAAATGTTTGAAGAGAAAAGCTGCCTCAAATCGTTATTATAGTGGAGAAGAATTAGATGTATACATTTCTATTTGTCTGCCTGAAGGTAACTGTGAAACAGTGTGAGAGAGTATGAGATTGATGTCTGACAATTTTTCATTTTACGCTCAGACGTGGGATAAGGTACAGGGTGTGCGACCAGCCCGTGGGAATCAGCCGTTTAGAGCTTACCACCGTCGGGAGGACGTTCATACAGAGGATGAAGTCAGTCTAGCTGTAAGTACGCTTATAAACTTCTGAGTGAGCATCAGGATGGATGCTCAAAATGGGTCACAGGCTGTACAAAGATCATGATGATTTTTGGCTATGCTGCAACATTGTGGACCTCAGCAAAAGATCAGGGTTCGCTTCGGTTGTATTTTTTGAGTGTAATTCGGTGGAAATGGGCAAAATTTGTGTTGTTGAGGTTTAATTCTATCCTGAAACTGAGGGAGACTTGCTGTTGTTCATCTGGTCTAAGCCACGGATGGGCCAAGCATACTCCATTGCACTGTTGGCAGTGATTTGACTTACAATGCCAATTCTTGTATTATTATTAAATTTAATGAACTTGCCTTATATCTGCATATATAATGGAACATTCGCAGAAATTTGAAACCTCTACCAGTCCAATTCCTTGTAGAGGGCCTCCGCAGCAAGCTCATGCTGTCTTCCTCTCTGGACGCACGTGGGAAGGTCATGCGAATGGATCGTTGGTTCAGCCCACGTTTCTGCCTGGTTTCCTTCCTGCCATCATGCTGGCTGTCGTTGTATGAGTGAAATATTACGGTGTAAAACAACAACCAAATAAATCATCAAATTTCCTTGAAATTTCACCCAGATTTTGAACTGGTGAATTCACCATGGCATATTTGTTAAATTTTTTTTTTGATTCTTTTTTTTTTTTTTTTTTTTCATTCAGGGAAAAAACTGGGGTAAACGTAAATATTATTTATCGATGTTGTGTCTCCTATCTCTCATCAAGGTGATAACAGTAGTATGCGTAATGTTATTACCTGTTTGTGTAGAACAATTTCTATATACACATATATGTATACTTTATCTAAACCCTGACGTTTCGATTATGTTACAGTTGGAAGAAGGGTCTGATGCCAACATAACCAAGAAAGGTTTGTTCTGTAATTTACAACTTAGGCCACAAGGATTTTATTTTTTGTTTTTACGGGCAAGTCAACAGAAAAATATTTAAAAAAAAAAAGGATTAAAAATAAATCTGAAAATCTGTCTTTTCATTTCACCTGCTATTGATATTTGTATGATATATATGTATTTCAAGGCTCTCTGCATGTAAATGTGCCTTAAACAGGAAAAATTGCCGGAATAGTCCACATTTAGTTTTGTTTTTATATCCTTCACCAACTGTAATGAAGGATTTATTCTGCTGTAAAACAACAATTGAAATTGATGTGGCCTTACATGGCTGATTGGCCTATTTTAAAGTTTATCACAATTTCATTTTTAAGGCACCTCCTCCATGATAGTGTTTTCTTTACCCAAACACTTTTATATGTGTATTTCTTCTCACCGAACTGGATATATATGTATATATCTCCCTTTTATAATACCTAGGTGTATATTCCCTTTAATCTATCATGTACTTTCTTTTTGAGTTTGAACTGCATATCCCCTTATTAGGCAGCATAATTTTTGTTGCTTGATATTTGTCAAGTTTTTAATTTGAGTTTGAATAGTCCCTGTTACAGTTTCTGTATTTCAGGGTTGATGTTCTGTTTCAGTTTATGCTCTACTCACAAACGTAACCACTTCTTATTAATTAAATGTTCTGTGAAACACAAAACAAAATATTGGAAAAAGGACAATACATACATATATTTATTTATTTATTTATTTATTTATTTATTTATTTCATGGGTGTTTTACCCTGTACTCAAAAATATTTCACTTATATGACGGGGGCCAGCATTATGGTCGGGGGGAACTCCACAACCATCCGCAGGTTGCTGACAGACCTTCCCACATACGGCCATAGAGGAAGCCAGCATGAGCTGGGCTTAAACTCACAACGACCGCATTGGTGAGAGGCTCCTGGGTCTTTACGCTGCGCTAGCGCGCTGAGCCACGAAGGCCCCCAATACATACATATATGTTGCTGCTCACTATAAATGTTGACAATGAGATGGGAATTTTTAATAATGAGCTCGCTGCTGTCAGCAAAGTATTCATTCACATTCTAATTAACCCCAAAAACAGCTGAGTTTTCATTCGTGAAAATCTTTTTAAAGTTTAGTAACATTAGGTAGAAGTCATAGCATCCATTGTATAACAAACACACTCTGAAGTCTTTCAGACATTCAGATTAGACAGAAAGGTGTCTATTTTTTACTGAGAAGCTGCTCAAAATAGAGTACTGTAGCAGCTCCAACAAATGGCACAAGGCAGTACATGACTAATGAAGGATTCTTGGAGAATTTCGAAGAGAATCACCTTTTGTCATTTGTTGGCATTGTCTCAGCACTGTACAGTTATGTGTTTGACAGCTGTCAGCAAACATTGAAAAGAGTTAAACCAAAGAACCCTGAACTAAAACAGTTACAGGTTTAGCAGAAAGAGAAAACTGCGGGAACACCAAATTATTAAAAGGTCCTGCTGAGACTGAAGAAAGGGGGATTGTTTTTGTAGTAGTTATGTCTGCCAGCCTGTAACACATGGGGTAAAGGGTGGGAATGGGTAAATGGGAGGTCTTTGTCATATTTGGCTGCCTCAGGGTGTGGATCTGTATGGGAAAAATTCTTTGAGTAATATTAACAGTGCTAAACCATGACATCCACTAAATTTGCTATGTCCATTTATATGTTCTGGGCTCCCTCCGACCATATTGTGGCCGTCGGCGTATTAGTGAAATATTCTGGACTACAGCGTAAAACACCAATCAAATATGTAAATAAATTAATTTATAGGGCCTGTGTTGTTTTCGATCACCAAAGGGGTAATGTATATAGCTATGAGGTTTACAACTGATAAGGCACATGTACAGGTAGCTACCGCCCCGTGTTGTGGTAGGCTTGTCAGTGGAGTGGTGTAGATAGACGGTGGATTTTATGGATTGCTGGTGATATATTGACACATGTCTCTAAGACCAGTGGTTCATTCAGCTGTCAGCCCTAGAATAGGGAGCCGGTTTTGATTTAAGTCGATGCTTGAATTGTGGTGTTTAAAGGTTAATTAATTTTTTGACAGCATGAATTAAAATTTCAACCACTTTAACAGCTGTTCCCAATATGTTTATACAAACACATTTATATCAAAATTTGAGCCCCTTGAGCCATAAACTATGTGTGCTGACGAGGTTGTAAGATGTAACTTGTGTATAAATAAAAAATCGATTTGTGTAATCAGCCTCTAGATGTATGTCCCTGAACAGTGGAAAAATTCATTGTTTTTATTATTATCTGTGGAAGATGATACCCGGCCATACTTTTTCAAAGGAAAGATTTCTGAAGAAAACAAGCAAGAGTAGCATAAAAGACTGGAGTAAAGAGATTTTTTTTGGTACAGCTGGGATAACGATGTAAGAACCTACATCGAAAGGTCACCAACACAATAAATCCAGGAATTGTTATCCATAAGTAATGCCTCTGTCAACCTATACCATCCCAATTCCTAAATGCCTCTGAAAGAATACAGCTGTACCTGTCTGAAAATATCAAAGGTACCTGAAAGGCTTAGTTTTGTGGGGTTCAGGATGTGGCCTAAGATATAAAAGAACATAGAAGCTACTCAGCTTTCTTCTTTGTGTGTAAAAATGACTATAAACTACAGTGTTCTGAGATCCCAGTTCTCAGCCCGGAATTTAAATAGCCTGCTGTGGCAACATCAGTGGTGATAACTTGTTTTGGGGAGAGCGGAACCTGGGTTGCAAAGCTGGTCCCACGATCCAAGTTTGTATATCAGTGACGTCATTTTCGAATATTCCCAACCATTGACAGAAAACATGCATTAAATAGAGGGGTTATTGAGAAAAAATTGCTCAAAAATGAAAAAAAAATTTCATTTGTTTTTTGGCATGTCTTTCTACACGTGCATTTTGCCTTAAAATCACACAGTGTTTTATGGCACTTTTTTATGTATCCTTGTGCACTTTATAAAACTAGGTGCATGTAAACTGTGGAGGTAATGGATCCAGGTCACCTTTTAGTGATAAAATTCAGAAAGTGCTAAATCTACCTGCAATTAGAGGATAGGCCGTACAGGTGATTTTATAAGTCTGCTAATCCATTAAGATCTCCTATGAACAATTTAGGCAGCTGTTGAGATCACATTTTTGGGGGGATTAAGCTCACCCACAGGCTATGATAGAACAGCTTTTTCCCTTAATGTCCCCACCACCACCCCCACCCCACCCCATCACACCACACCACATCAAGTATTTTGCTAAGCCACCATTATCATAAGTGGTACCTCTGCCTGTGTAAGACAAGATAAAAAAGACAGTAAAGTTATGACTGCTTTTAAGCCACTCCTATTATAAACCCATGTGTCAATCAAATTCTACAACAGCCAATCATATAGGTCCATCTTAATTGTACTCATCAAAGTGACATGTAAAGGTGTGGTTTATGTTTATGATATTACTGGATACAATGTGTATGTTTTCAGATATACTTCTCACTGTTGTTAATACAGTCAGACACAGGCTGTAGCTATAGGTTTGCACATTAGGGTATAAAGCATTGAGTTTATTGTAATGTACATCCAATTTTCTTCTGGTATTGAGAAACTGATGTCTTGATACTGACATGACTGAGGTAGTAATACTAGTGAGTATACTTTACTGAATATTTTTCTTATTTCCTTGACCGTTTACAAGCTAGTATGGAGTGTTCAACTGACTGGGAAATGTTGCAATTGCAAGCATTTTTTTCCAGTTAGGGGTATAAAGGAAGGGTTTTTATTTTATTTTTGAATTTCTCAGTTTGTTTAGTTATAACTTGACATATCGGAAGGTAAAGCGACTGCCTTCCTTTTGTATACATGTGTATGTGTAAAAAATATTCAGTGAAATTTTATGTTGAAATGCAACAGTAGACAAGCCCTTCAAGAAAATACCAGTGTAAAGTGCCTTTACTCAGCCCTTTACCCTCACTCTCATGCCTTGCCTTTTGCGAGATTAGTTTCAATGCCGCCTTTTGTTATGAATTTCGGGTTAAGCACCTCGTGACGGGCAGTGTTTTTATTGAAACAAACAGGCACATTCCACAAAGCCATATCTGACTTCAGTGTAAGTCAGAATGTCAAATTACGATTTTTAAAGCTTGTTTTCCAGCCCTAGACATTACTGCTGTCTTAAAACAAATGTGTCAACATTTCAAATTACAATACCTAAAACTTAACATTGTCATGAAGTTTTAAATCTAGAGTTAATTATCTAAATTAGAAATGGCTTTGTAGAATTGAACTCTGCCAGGTTTCTTTCAATCAGTAATCTGACTATAGGCACCTTCTTGTATTGTCATGACACTTTAGAATATTCGAAATAAAATAATATTTGCATTTATATATATATGTATATATATTTATATCTTTTTTCAGATATTAAATCAGATTCAGAAATTTATGCGGAGCCCAAACAAAGGAAGAAATCTGAGAGCAAAGTGATGACAAAGTTAAAGAATGTCCATTTGGATCAGAGGTAAGTTGTAAAACAACGCAGCTCTGTGAGTCAGATGATAGAAGCAGACAGAAGTTTTCACTTTACTGAAGAACCAAATCACAAATTCAAGTAAACCTCTTATTTCACATGCGAATAACATGCTAGCACCGTATTCGAGACAGCGTGTTACTGAAGGTATGAGCTTGAGTGGTGAATAGGGTGATATTCATTATTCAAGCAACGAAACATGAATATAATCCTAAGTTATATATTGCCAGTACGTTATTTGATATTCAAAAATTCAGTGTGGCTCTAGCATTGATTTTCGAATAACAAATTTTGTGCTAACTTCTATATTGTCAGTACGTTATTCGCGATTCGAATAACAAATGTGCTGCTAGCATGTTATTCGAATAACGAATATTACACTAACTTCTGGTTGCCATGGCTACTTCTCAGAGATTTCGTGTGACTTAATAACAGTTTTTTTTCCATCACAGTGCAAACCTGAGAAAAAATATGAAAATGTTTTATATTTTATAGCATTCATGAACTTATCTTTTTCGGTTTCTTTGTGTTTTGTTCATTGTAAGTCTGCAACATTTTTTGTACCCCTGCAGCATTGACTGCATTGGAATTTAGTCTTCTGATTGTTGTGAAAATGAAGCAAAAATCCTTTGTTTTTGTCACTACAGCTGTAACCTTAAAACATAATACTGTGCATACATTTTCTCGGCATGCCATGCTTCTCCCAGGAATGTTTCATAATATTAGATGGAGTAGAGGTCCAAAAGATTGAAGAATTTGGGCGGTTTTGATAATGATTAGCAGTAGTGTTATTATTTTCCTAAAACGCCAAGGTAGTTAGCTTGCTTGAAGCAATGACCCAGGCGCCTCTCACCAATGCTGTCGCTGTGAGTTCAATTCCAGCTCATGCTGGCTTCATCTCCAGCCATACATGAGAAGGCCTGTCCCCCGGGCTCTTTCCAGTTTATGAGTAAAATATTCTTGAGTAGGGCGTAAAATCAAATAAATAAACAAAATCTAAATAATAAAGAGTTTTCTGTGTTGTGCAGTTGTGATTCTGATGAGAATAACTTGATAACTGTTTGTTTAAAATAGAATAAAAATAAAATACAGTGTGAATATAAGAACATTGTTGTGACTAAGTATTTTTCATCTTCCCTAAAATTTATGTATTTTGTTTTCATTTTCTGGTAAAATGTAATAATTAGACCCAGTTTTCAGTGTCACTTTGAGAACCCAAAACTGTATGAAACGATTTCTGCTTTCATTAGATACCTGACAGCCAGGGAAAAGAAACTACGCGATCGTCGGAAAAATGCCGAACAACTTCTGGCCTGGAAGAAAAAACTAGATGACGAGGAGAAGAAAATTTATGAGCTTGAGAAACAGGCCATTGACTTGTGGGAGGATGGGGAGAGGAAGAGTGGAAAGAGAACCAGCAGGTCGGAGAAAGGGACAGGGAAAGACGCAGCGGATGGGGCCAGAGATAAAAGGGCAAACAAAGGTAAAGCTATTGATACCTGCCAGTCTAATAGTTTCATATATGTAGAGACAAACAGTGATCCATTGTCAAGACATTACCTAGATAGGGTGGTCTATGGAGCGGAATAACAGACCAGGAGGGTATAAAGACCTGGTCAGAGAGGGATCAGCTATACCTGTGTGACTGTAACACAGAAACTCAGCTGCCTGGACATCTATGAATGTAACATATTCCAAAAGAACACATTTCATCCTATCTGGAAGTACAAGAATTGCTTTGTTGTAGCAGTTATTTCCAGGGCTGGACAGAAGATTGCAAGCATGATGGATCTACACAGGCAAACAGGGCAGATAACCCATTATAAATGGCTTTCCTGGCCAGCAGTTGTGATTGCATTTTTCTTTTGTCAGGTCCAAGAAAACAGGCCTAAAATTGAACTAAATCACAACATATGGTATATCCCTGGTATAGCTAGAAATATGCTCTTTTTGAATCTGTTCACTTGATAGATGCTTACGCAGTAAATTCTGTGTTAAGGTCACTAAAGTGTAGTTGACCCATCCCAGATTTGTTATTTGTACCCATTTCATCTGTCATTCCGGCCTAAAGGCCATCAAACCAGCAAGCAGCGCATCATTAGAACAGTTGTAGAGTATCAGTTGAATCTACCACATGTATTTATTTATTTATTTATTTATTTCATTCTTGGTGTTTAACGCTGTACTCAAGAATATTTCACTTATATGACGGTGGCCAGCATTATGGTGGGTGGAAACGGAGCACAGCCGAGCAGAAATTCACGACCATCCGCAGGTTGCTAGCAGACCTTCCCACATACGGCAAGAGAGGAAGCCAGCATGAGCTGGACTTGAACTCGCAGTAACCGCATTGGTGAGAGACTCCTGGGTCATTATGCTGCTCTACCGGGCTAACCAGCTGAGCCACGGAGGCCCCTCTTCCACATGTACATTAATGATATACATATGTTCTTATAGTGACGCTAATTGATGCTCTGTTATGAATTTAACTCTAATTTTTACTAGCGTTAATGCTTCAGTGTTAGAGGTCATATATAAATAGATATATATATATATATATATATATATATTGGATATAGTCCTTGATGTTAATTTGAGTACATGTGTATCTTCTGAGTGGTGGGGCCAAAGAGTCGGTGTTAAGCCAACTTCAATTCAGTACTGGGAAATAAATCTGGTTTTAGGGAATTTTAGGCTATAGCTTTTCGTTTTCCTTGACAGGAAAAGAAACGGAGAGAGATATATCTGAGACACAGACCTCTTTGCCTGCACAGAGGAGTGAAAGCGAAAGCTCGATTTCAGAAGCCATCTCAAGGTCACAGGTGTCAAGGTCAGAAATATCAAGGTCACAAGCCTCAAGGTCGCGCACCCAAGGTGCCAAGCACCCATCCTCTGTGGCTAAGAGAGGTGAAGGTCAGACAGAGGTCAGTGAAAGTGAAGGGAGCATACAAGAGGAGATCCAGTCTCAGTCCAGCAGCAACACTGAGGAAGCTTCCACGACCAAAAAGCAGTATGTTCTGGCTATTTAAACATACTTACAAGAGGGCTGGGTCCAGTGGATCATATGTATTAAGATTTTGTAGCTATGTACTGACTTTTGTTTATGCTATATATACATAAAAAAATCCATATTTTGGACTGTAACGTTTAAGCCAGACTTTAACCAAATTGAACCAATTCAATGGATGAAATAATTCGGACACTTGCAACAGGCCTACCTGATAGACACAAGATTTCATCAAAGTTGTGGCCTCGAGCAAGGAATTTCAAGATTCCATGTCTTGACAGTTCTCCGAGCTTCCCTATCGGTAACATATCATACTGGGAAATTGATTGAAATTGCTAGCCATTCATAGTTAAATGTCACAGACTGTAAACTCAGCAAGTGAAAAATTGTTTGTCACAGATGCAAAAATTCTTCAGTTGCCTGTCGCAGGTTTATGTTTTACTCCTGACTCTAATTTTTTTTTTTTTTTGTTTTTTTTGCCAAGTTGTGAAACAGCCATAGTATCATTGAAATGAATCAGTCAGTTAGTCAAGTTGTTTTGCTCCTCTGTGAATCCACCTCAGTTAGCTTCTCGGTGATTGCTAAGTCATTCTCGCCAGGATAATTTGAAGAAATATTGCCCATGGGGAGTTAAATCCACAACCATTCATTCAGTCTATCCCTCATCTTTTGAACAGAGCCAGGGAGTCCGTTCACGACACCATCCGGACTCAATCAGTCGCAGACACTTACGGAGATGACTCCTTTGTCTCTGCTGACTCAGTAACTCCGTCCAAGAAGAAAAGCCCGCTCCACAAGCTCCGCACCCCACCCAGTGGCCTCCTGTTTGACCCCAGTCGGTCCCCACTGTCTCCTGGGCGACCATTTGGCTATAAACGAGGGTCGGAGAGTGAATCAGAGGATTCTCTGCATGCAGGTATGTAGGGTCGGAAGTGCTTGTGTTTGAGCCGACCATATTCTCAAGAATTTCTACGCCTTGGCTAAAATTTGCCAAAGTTGCATACCTTGTCATGTGTATGTACATTTAAAAGACAAACACATGCAATTGTTGTGTTACTTTATAAATGTGTTTCAATCTGAGTTCAAGTTCATCTCTTACCTGCTTCCTCTCTGGCCGTACATAGTAAGGTCTGCCAGCAACCTGCGGATGATCGTGGGTTTTCCCTGGGCTGTGCCCGGTTTCCACCCACAATAATGCTGGCCGCTTTCGTATAAATGAAATATTCTTGAGTATGGTGTATAACGCCAATTAAATACATAAATAAATAAATAATTTTAGTTCTAAGTATACCATTAGTTCATAGTTCATCAGTTCATCAAAAGCGTCTTGATCCACAGAATTGAATAAGGTGTCTCAGCAACCTGCGGATGGCCTTGGGTTTCCCCCGGGCTGTGCCCGGTTTCCACCCACCATAATGCTGGCCGCCGTCGTATAAGTGAAATATTTTTGAGTACGGCGGAAAACACCAATCTTGCTCCACTTCCTTACATCTGATTGACTAAGTATTTGATTGAAGAATAGTTACCCTAAATGACCCAAAATTTCGTCCACAAAAGTGCATTTTTAGAAGGGTTACAAAATATTATTTTTGGTGCTGAAACCTTCAGTTTTCCAGTAGAATGTTCAGCCCACATTCCAAGCAAACCTCAAAACACCTCCTTTAACTCAATAGAACTCTCTGAATCAGGAAAAATGGGCAAGTTAGTCATGGATGCAATTTATGGTCGTTTTGGGTACATGTCAAGTATGCAAAAATGTGTAATAAATATGCAAGTTAGGCATTGATGACGTCAGAAATCTTGCTCTTTTTACATATATACTTATCTTAGCTGTGAAATGAATACCATTCAAAGCGGAACATTTTGTTTGGTATATAAAGATTTACAAATTGCAGAATACAACTGCTTGCTTTCCTCTATCAGAAACGGCTTCAGACCAGAGTGATGTGGAGGGGAGAATTCGAGCACTGAAAGATCAGCTTCAGTGTCGAAAACTCCAGTTTGATCGTCTGAAAAAGGAAAGTGAGAAACAACAGAAAGAGAAGCTTAAGACGCATGAGGAGTCCCTGAAAAAACAGATTGAGGTAAGCAATCCTATGTCATACGAAAAAGGCTTCAAATGTTGTACCAAGTCCGAAATATGTTTGATCTTGTCAATCTATAAATTCCTAAAAACATAAATGAATTAGTTTTTGATTTTCTTGCCAGGCATATGACAACTCCATCAAACAGATGACTGTTCAACTTCAAAATGAACTGGAGCACGAACCTGTAAGAACTGGGAAGAAACCACAGATTAAGCACCCCCGAGGAAGGGACTCTAAACAGAAGGCCACCCATGAGGAGAGTTCACCCCAGAAGCCACTCCCACCTCAGCGCAGTGAGTCGGAGAGCAGCCGGTCCAGCCAATCGTCCAGCTTTGAAGAGAGCCGAGACAGTATCGACTCCTCTCAGACAAGTCCTACCTCTGTCACTGAAGGTATTCGGATTGGTTGATTTGTTTCTGTATTTGATTAGGTGTAGCTCTGTATTCAAGAATTTTTCATATGTACACAAGAATTTATGGTTACGGTTTGTGGATAATAGTTTCTGTAAACCACTTTGACTAAAGTCTCGTTGGTTGCAAACTCATTGGTCAGGGGCCTGTCGACTACGCCAAGAAAACATGTTTGTCCACTGATAAGACAGTTTGTCCTTGATAGTGGTTGTCTTTGTTATATAAAGGACATTGTCTTGATAAATCCTTTTTATGAAACTACAGTGTTGTTCTTACCAAACAACTTGCTCTAAGATGGTCAAAATTTTCGTTTCTAGCACCCGTGAATAAACCCTAAAATCTTATTTGTAATTTTCACTTAAATCAAAAGAAGGCTGTGTGGAATCTGTCCCAGTCTAGGCAAACACACGGAAAGCCATACTCTTCTGAACATTATGATAATTAAAGAAAGAATATTTTGATGACTTGATTGAGTATTAAGTATTTGATTGAGTTGGATGCAATGACAAATTAGTGGATTCTGGAAACCTGGCAGAGCCAAATTTTATGACATTAAACGTTCTAGCTAAGCAAGAAGGAGCTAGATTCTAACATGAATGCCATCTTATTCATAAAAGGGTTAGTAGCCTGAACTGAGGGAATCTAATATAAAATAAATTGTAACATGAAGAGTAAGACAAGGGCAGCAACTACAGTGTGATAGTTGGCAATTGTTCAGATGTAACAAGTGAAAACCAGCTACTTATCGTTTTATTTTAAATCACACTACCGGGAAGGGCTTTGAAAAGAAGAAAGACAGTTCTTTTTATTGGTCTTTAGAGCCAGGAAATGCAACGTACCGTGATTAACCAAAAACATGTTTGGGTATTAGACAATGGTTTTCTTTTTTCTCCAGGTGTACTGACAAGCCCCTCTGTATACAAGAAAGATAGTTCTGTCGGTGGGAAGAAAGGTTCTCTGTTGGAAAGCATATCAGAGCGAAGTGAGACGCCTCCAGCAGAGAGAGTCCGCAGGTCTTTGTTGGGGAAGGATGAGTTGTCTAATGTGTCAGCTTCAAAAGCAGTTGACAAAACAAGAGACAGCAAGTTCTCTGCAGAAGAAGCTGAATTAGCCCTGCCCATTGCTGATGATGACAATGCAGTTGTTTTAGATGCAGAGAAAATGATCATTCCAGCAACAAGTGCTAGCAAAACTTTAACATTTGACACTGTGCCTGTAAGCGCTGGCTCCAATTTAACACCACGACAGCAGAGTTTTGCTGGCTCAGAGCTTTTGTCTGCACGATCGGAAATATCAGAATATATCACAGAAAATGTGCCTTCTCAAGCCTCGGCTGTTTCATATTCAGACGATGGGCTGGGTTTCAAGCCCCTGGGAGTTTTGGACACAGAAAAGCAGGTGGAGAGTAAACCAGCAGATATTAATGATGATGCTTCCCAGGCTGCAGAAGATGAGGCGCTGAAGTCTGACATCTCCAAATATTCCTATTCGACAACAAAATCAGAGAAGACATTGAGTGAGAAGTCTGATGTAAGCTACACAGAGGACTTCTCAGAAGCAGAAACTGGAGTCTCGGAGAGAGGTAAAGTGTCTAAGTCTCTTGGCAAAGAGGATACTGTGTTGAGTGATGAAGAAATCAGCGAAGAACTCTCCATGGTGAGTGATGTGAGTGAAAAAACATCATCTGCCCCACTTCTGGATGTCCTTAAAACTGCCAACAAGGAAGGTGAGACCAAGATGGACGAGGTGGACGAGATGGTTGATGAAGAGAAGAAAGCCATTATCCCAGACGAGGAAAAGACGCCAGTCCAGTCACCAAGAGACACCAGTGCTAATTTGGAGGTCACTCCAGCTGCGTTGAAGGAAATTCAGTTGGAGGATTCGTTCGACAAACCATCACCAAAACTTTCCCAAGAGGGTTCAAAGCTTGATGATGATGAGTCGTTGGTAACTGACAGTGAGCTGGACAAGGTCATAAGTAGCACAGCCGCTGCAGTTGAGCAGTTTGACTCCACGCCTTTCTCCTCACCGGAACATGTGCCCAAATCTCAGGCAGTGTCACCTGCCAGCTCGAAGAGACTTGCAGCCTCTGAGAAACTTGTGGACAGTCTCACCAACGGGTTGATGGAAAGTGTTCTCAAAGATTCCATGACAGCCATGGGCCAGATAGCAGCCAGACGCTCTCCGTCGAAAACTCCTCCACCCACTCGTCCAAAACCAAAGCGAGACTTGGCTACAGCCCCGTCTGATCAGCCATCTACGTCTCCGCCTGCGGCAGGAGTTTCACCATCAAGTCCACACCCAGAGTCCAGACAGAACGGGTCGCCAGCAGCTGAAATGCAGACTGACTCCGTCATGTCCAATATGTTGAATGAAGCCATTTCAGAAATGATAACAATACGCAACAAACAGAGAGAACGTTCCTCGAGTCCCAAGAGTCCGGAAGACAAGATAGCTGGTAGGACATCACCAGTAGATGAAACAAGTTCTCTGAACAAAGTTACTAATGGACTTCAGCATGAGGATATCTCGATGACTGGAGGTGTCCCAAGGCCCGGCTCTCCTTTGCCAGGGGAGAAACCCATTTTTTCTAAGGTACGTTGTCATAACTAATGATGGCTTCTTTTACATATTACTAGCTTTATTTACTGTTTAAGTATTACTTATTACGTATTCCTGTAAGGAATGGTGGTTTAGGTTGTGTTGGAAAGGATGTCTTGCGATTGTCTACTTGGAACTCCTTCTTTATGGTTCACGAGTCGGATACTATTATCGGACATGACACATATTTTTTTATCAATATCCAGACACTAGGTTGTGTGGAAACTGGCCTTGTGATTATGGACTTGACATGGTCCATCATGGTTTGCGAGTGGCATATGAATGTCAGACCTTCCGCTTAGATATAGGGTTATTCCCTACTTTTAATTATGAACTACTTTTAGTTCACTTCTAAGCAAAAACATGTTCTTACTCTGCCTTCCCAGCTGCTTTACATAATTGTTACAGCAGCTGTAAAAATAAATAGTTTCATGAAGGAGTGTAAAGTTCAGGTCAAATGAGAAAATAATATAATTTGTTGACAAACAAGAAATCTGTACTATTTGAAAAGTACTGGATATTCCAGTTTGAAGTTTATGTTTCTCGAAAATATTTATGCTGTTTATGAAGTGTCATGAATAGTGAGCAGAGATTTTCAATGATATGCATGTGAATCTGGTTAGAGACATTTAGAAATTTGCATTCAAACATTTATTTGGCATAAACGAAATGGGTTCTCCTCCACCATAATGCTGGTCGTGATTGTGTAAGTGAAATATGAGAAGAGTGCGCCGTAAAGCGGTAATCAATCAAATAAATAAATTATTGTTACAGAACAACCTGTACTCTGTATGAATGGTATTATATGACTACATTTCCATCTTTTGTTGTTGGTCCAGGAGGACATATCTAAGCTGGATGATGATCTGATGAATATCTACGGGGTAGAGGATGAGTATCATGATGATGACGAGTGGTTCCACCCCACTCAGGTTCCTAACAAACCTCCCCCTCCTTACCCAGGTACAGCAGATCACCAAGGTAAGCTCATTACCCACAGCGGCCAAATTAATTAAAAAGTCAAATTAAAATTCGTTAAGAGCTGTGCTATCAAGATGTGTACTGATAGTCCGTAGTACTTTCTAGTGCTTCATTCCAGAACATTTTTTAAGACTTTTTTGTTACCTCTACAATTTATATGCATATAATGCTGTTCTGAATGTGCATTTTGAGTGTTATTTGTGTTTGGTTGATTGTTCAACACAAGTCTTTAGATTTTGGTGCTCGAGTTGTGAACTATTTCCATATTATTATTTTGCTGTTCTCGCAACCACGGCAGGCATGAGGATTTCACGAAAGCGATTGTTCCGTTTCTGTGTCATTTCCCGGGTTAAAAATTCACGGAACCGAAAGTCCGTTTCCCACAAAAAAAGGCTTGGCTACTCACTCAGTACTGCTTAGTAAACATTGAACACAGTTAATAACAAGTCCGAAGGCTTGAATTTTGAGCCTTCAAATTGTGGCTAAGGTGTTACTAGGTGCTTGTACTTTGTTGCCACGATTGGTCTCACGGAAAATGGACCTTTTTCAATCTCTCTGTGTACAGCGAGCCTGTATTGTTGTCTGCCATGATGGGCAGGAAGTAGCATAGCCGATGAATTACATGTAGGACGGAAAGCCAATCAAGGTCCTTGACCAAGGAAGTTGTCATTCGTATCAAATTCAGATTCTAAGATTCGTTGATTGCAAGACTGTTGTGGAAGTTGTATTTAACACGTTGCATTGTACTCTTTGGGTAGGACAGATAACTCAAATTGACAAAGTTAGAGTAGCCAGTTCTGTGCCTTCTTTTTTCCTTAGTTGGTAGTCAGATACCTCAGTCATTCAGTGTCAGTTCATACATTTTTAACAAAAAGGTTGAGGGATGATGGTTTTTAGTTTTACAAAGTGTTTTCCTTAGTTGGCAGTCAGATACCTCAGTCATTCAGTGTCAGTTCATACATTTTTAACAAAAAGGTTGAGGGATGATGGTTTTTAGTTTTACAAAGTGTTTTCCTTAGTTGGCAGTCAGATACCTCAGTCATTCAGTGTCAGTTCATACATTTTTAACAAAAAGGTTGAGGGATGATGGTAATTTTTAGTTTACAAAGTAAATGACCTTCAAGAAACGCCAAACACCAAAATTTATTTCATGAAATGACATTAATACTACAATTATTAAGGTAAATCGGTTCCCATAGTAGAAATTGTTGGGAACCGAAAAAACGTTTCCCAGTTCAAAAATACACGGAACCGAAAAAGGTTTTCAGAAATTCTGAAGTGCCTGCACGGGGGTACTGTAATTATTCAACCTTTTGTTTGCAAGGCGATTATTCAAGCATATTATGAAGGCATTATTCTGTGTTGACTGATAAAATTGTACTTTTTGTGAAGCCCTGAAACTGGCTAATCCAACCAATGTGCGTAATTTGCACTGAAAGTTCCTCTTTCATATGCGAAAGCTTAAATTAAGAATTAGGGTAGTTTTGATTAATTGACCCCAGGAGCCTCTCACCAATGCGGTCGTTCTGATTTCAAATCCAGCTCATGCTGGCTTCCTCTGCGGCCGTAAGTGGGAAGGCCTGCTAGGAACTTACGGATGGCCGTGGGTATCCCCCGGGCTCTGCCCTGTTTTCACCCACCATAATGCCGGCCGCCGTCGTATAAGTGAAATGTTATCAAGTACGGCGTAAAGCACCACTCAAATAAATGAATAAATAAATAAACACGGCAAATAAGAAGTTCTTTGTGTTGAGAATGCATTCACGGTTTATGAATTGAAAATAGTATAGCCGATCCATCTCTTACTGGTTGGTTCTTGCTTCAGGCAAGGAAGCTAGGCTGGTGCAAGGTAAGAATTAGTGCAGCTTGTTCCTGATGACGATGTAGAATAATTGAGGGACCTATACAACAGCAATACATTGGTTGTGTAACAGTAGTCTTAAGCCGAATAGCTAATGGTATAACATTTCCTCCAAACACAAAAATATTACATCGTGTGAGAGACAAATTTATGCTTTTACCATTATTTATTGATTTTTTAATTCATTTATTTTTTATTTCACCAGAAGTACAGCAGGGTACAACAAAACACATTGCATCAGATGCATACAGGAATGAAGAAGACATTGGTGTAGAAAGAGCTTATGTTATAGTGATATGCCGCTCCCTGGCGGGAACAGAAACCCCAGAGGGCTTGTTTTATCCCGTTTAGGAGTTGATTATGAAAATATGAGCTAAGGGTAATATAAGGGTATTATGCAAAACAGAAGAGACATATAACCGTGTAATCTGCCCTAAAATGTCTGTATTTTGTCTTGTTCACAGCTCACATTCCCTATGAGATCAGTCGCATACTGCAGGTTGAGCAGCCTCAGTACGCAGTCCCGCACAAGAAGGAAGATGTCTGCAGGATCGTTGGTAATGCCGTGGAGGTGTACTGGATGCGACGACGGTATGGGGAGCCTCTGGAAGGAGTGACTCCACCAGAGACGTACTTCTCTCAGGAGGACAATGGAATTGACATGGACAGCACCAGCCGGCGGGCTTACAAAACTCTCTTGTTCGACCTGGCAGGGGAGATAATCAGGGAGGTGTACAAAGGCGAACAGGAAGAGGAAGATGATCCCCCACAGCCATGGAAGAAGCCCAAGAGCAAGCAGCAGAAGTATTACAAAGGTGCCGAGCCACCGACCACCATGGACGTATTGACAAAGCTAGTGCAAGACACGGCAGTCATAATCCTGGGGTTGAACGGAACCCCAAGGCTGGACCCCAGGCTCAACAAATGGGGGTCGCGCAAGAAGAAAGACAATGTGGATAGCATCCTCGTAGAGGAGCTACACGAAGAAGAACCCCATTGGGTGAATTACGACGACGACGAACTGGCCGTCAAGATGCAATTGACGGACACAATCTTTGACTCACTGCTCCAGGATACTGTTCAGACAATGAACGGAGTCTTCCGCAAGTGGAAGAGTAGGACTCAAGAGCCTGGGTGAAATGATCTGTATTTGATTACGTGTGGTTAGAAATCTTGTCATTCCATTTCATTTGCTCTGTTGCTTTGTTCTGGGACATTGACAAGATCGGATTTTGCCTTTTTCCATCAGTGGAAGTTTACAAGGCATGAGTGCCTAGATGAAAAGCGAGGAATTATATTTTTGTTTATATTTAGATTTATACATTTTATACATGGCTGTTAATGTAAGGAATTATGAATATGCATATGTAGATAATAATTTATTATTGTTGTCACAAGGCCTTCTGTTGCATGTTTCTGTGACCCAGGAACATGCAGTCATAGATGTGTAGTGCTGTGATGATAGAGCTTCTGTGGAAGCGTTTTTTAGGAAAATGATGGCAAATCCTTGCTTAGGACATGCCAAATTATATCTTTAGGCTTACCCCTTATAACTTAGCCGTAGCAAGAAACATAGTATAGCTTAAGAGCTAATAGATCAGGTTCATTCTCAGAAATAAGTACTCTCCCCCAAGCTTAAGACAAAGAATGCCAAGTATTTTCAACCCCCAAGGTCTCTTGTCTCCGGTCAAGTTAAGTTATCACTGTCTGAACATAGACATTACAGCTAATTCTGTGATGGATAGAAGTCCTCTGGCAAGCAAGTAAACTCCATGCTTTTTAGCGTGCTGGTGTAATGATACAGGCATGTTATGATCCATTTTTACACAAGGGGCCAGTTTGACAAAGTCGGGTATGACATTTTTTTTTATCGTACATTTGTCGTACGATATTTTGTACGTCACTATTTCCGTACCATTGTCCTGTATGTGCGATTATCGCACCTGTACGACGTTTTTGTGAAACTTGGCTCAGAACTCTGCTGTGGCTCAGAACTCTGGCGTGGCTCAGAACTCTGCCGTGGCTCAGAACTCTGCCGTGGCTCAGAACTCTGCCGTGGCTCACTCACCAAGATATGATTCAGTAACTCATCTGACAGAAAAAGAGCATATTGCAGATTTGGGTAGACACTTCCGTAAATCTGGTATGATTTAACATGAAGATGTTCATAGTGGGACACCATGGTTTTGTCAAGCTCCAGTTCACCAGGCAAAGAGGACCTGTTGTTGGTTTAGACAAAAGTCTTCATTTGAACCTTATAACTGTGCCATGTCTTACTAAGTATCAGTTGGACCAATCACTCATTTGGACACCCATCGTCACTGAAATGGGACCACCTCATATTCATATATTTGCTAAACCTCCCAGATGTTATCAAAAAGCAACGGGGCATCCATGAAGGTGCTTGGGTGATAATTGTTGCCCCTGCGTGTTAACATGGACAGGTACATGAAAACGAAAAACCTCTTATATCGTGAAATTTAGAAAGTGTCCCTGAAAAAAGCTCCCAGACATTGGAGATCTAAGCATCCTGAATGAAGCTGTTGCACTTTTACCAAAAAGATGCTATCAGATACATGTATAACTTTTTCGTGTGTACAGAAAGAGCTGAGAGATTAAACCCTGTGACTAGGTGTGTAGATTTTCATGCATTTGTTTGTCTAAGATATGATCAAATTCATTGTGTGTCTGCATTTACCGTGATCTGAAGGAAAAGGTCCAAAGGCCTCAACATTCGTTCTCGGACAAAGCTTAAACGATCTTGCATCGTGCTGATTGTATATCCAGAAAAGCTGGATGTGGCAGCTGATGTTATTTTTGGTCTCTCTTTCTATGCGTATACAGCACAATGCTTATGTGTGTCATCCACCACCCTCATCTCATTCAGTATCCGCATTTATACATCTAAAGTTCCGTCCAGTGTTTTGTGAGCAGGGTTTTTTTTTCTTCAATCTGTATTATTCCGCCCAATTACATGTATTTTGATTTATGTATTATGAACTTTGTAAATTGATGTTAGGCATTGTGGGTAAAGTACTCCCTACAATATGTGAAATGATTGTCTTATGAAATTGTGCATCGCCAGTCAAGCCAAAAGTTCTCCGTGGCAAGACACTTGCTCGCCTGTAGGACACCCTTAAAAGGCTCTTAGCAGTCCACAGACATTCACCTACATGTAGCTTTCATCTGCCAAGGGTGTAGTTATTGATGTGCCCTTGGATATGATGCCATTAGTTCACGATCAGCTCACCATTAGCACACCTGTAGCAGGTTCTAAGCGTTCTACACCCATTCACCTGACCTTCATCTGCCGAAGATACAGTTGTTGACGTGGTCTGTGGATATGGTGCCTAGCGCAACTATTCCACTGCAAACACAGGCTGTAAGCATTTCACTACTATTCTTCTATTCTTCACCTTCCGAGGGTGTATTTACAACGGTTGTCCGCTAATGTCGTGCCTAATGCTTCGAGCACACTTGTAACGGGCTTCTAGAATACCACTGCCATTCTTCTAGCCATCATCTGTCGAGGGTGTACTTACAGCGTTTGTCGGATGTTGTGGGTAATGCCACAAGCACAATTGTAGCAGGCTTGTAGAATACCACTGCCATTCTTCTAGCCATCATCTGTCGAGGGTGCAGTTACGGCGTTTGTCGGATCTTGTACCTAATGCCACAAGCACAGTTGTAACAGGCTTGTAGAATACAACAACTATTCTTTTAGCCTAAATCTTAAAAGGGTGTAGTTACAACGGTTGTCTGCGGATGTGTAGTTACAAGCACAGTTATAACAGGCATCTACAATACCTCTGCCATTCTTCTGCGCTTCATCTAGTGTGGGTGTAGCCCACAGGCGTGGTTCAGGGATATGATGGTCAATTAACTGGGATGTTCTTACACTGAGTATCACGCAGTCATGCCCTACGCCAACCAAAGGCCAAACCACTGGCAGGCTAGTGGCACATTACCGGACAGCACGTAGAGAACTTTTGGCAAGGCTTGTCCTGTGTTCATACAAGCTTATACCTAGTTGAATCATATATCATACGTATTACGATTCCGAAAACATCCTGTACAGTTCAGTTAAAGCAACTGTTATGTAATTGTTCGTTCCTCATGACACTCTTGCATTTAGTATTTAATAAATCAAGTAATTAAAATACATGCAGGATTGATATTTTAAAGTGTTTTATTCAAATTCTCATACATGTTGTGTGGGAAAATTAGCAATTACTACATGTAATTATCACACATCGCCTCTCTATTTTGAGAGCCATGGTCATGAGAAGCTAAGAATACACCGGTATCAACAATTGCCTAATCTAGTTACCCTGTATACTTATCTTACCTGAGAATGTTACGATTTATGTAAAAAGACGTGTATATGAATCAGTATTATGTTGATATGGTCCGTGATTGTGAACCCGAGGGCAAATTTGACTAGGCCCTACAATCACAGCTGCGATCGGCAAGGTCATATGGATACGATTTCCTCCAAAGACAACGCGACGTCCCACGAATCTAGTAGAGACTGCTCCAGTTGGCTATAAACGTTCTATTTGTGCAGTATTCTGCAGTTGGCGGCTGTGATTGTTACGTCTTGTAGAGGTTGTTGTCGAGGCTCAAAAAATGGTTAATACATGAAACCTGGTGTAACTGATCTTCAAGTGTACCACAGTCCAGAGTGTTCTGACTCTACATGTACATGGAAGTTTGAAACCATATCAAGGTTATCGGATACGGGGCGCCTTGATTGATAGATAGCAATGACTTGTTTTCTTGTAACGTTTACGTATAATGCAGAGAAGACACAGCACAGATTCTTATTTTGATACATAAACTTGGTAAAAAGTGAAATCAATTATTACAGCTTTTCTGCCAAAAAGTTTAGCTTTAAACGGTTCCAGAGAATAGACAGCGAAATTTGTCTTTGGTTAGAGAAATTCTCCGGGTTATTTGGGAAGATTTGCAGAATTAACAATCTCGATTTAAGGTCATTGTCGAGTGCATTTCAAACCAGTGACGGGAAAGTAGAAGTACTTAATTAAAAGTTAGTATTTCATTTTTTGAACAAAAATTCCATGATTGGTTTCGAGTTTGAACTCTTCTGTCGTTGCAGATAAAAACAGTCCTCCTGTTTAATGTGACCTGTTAAAATGCTAAGCAAAATCCCTAGCCATCAGTATTCCGATTACGTATGGGCATACGAACGCCGTTTTTCCGAGGCATCGATGATACGGCTTTCCTTTAGAAACTTCTCGATTTCACAAATCGTTCACTGCCGCGTTTGTCTCCTCTAAATAACTTTTTGCGAACCTTTTTTCAGACGCCATGTTATAGTAAATGTGATTTCGCCATAGTTGCCCAACCCTTTTGACAGGTCACATGGTACAATAGGACTTTTTGACCTTTAGTGACGAAAGAGTTCGAACTTGAAACTCTCCTATTGTGGCATGTTCCAGTTCAGTGCTGAGTGGTAAAGTGGTGTGTTTTGAATTCTTCCTTATAAGTGGTACAGACAGCGGTCATTGTTATCATAATGACGTCTCCATTCCACTTATCTGTGCTTTGTCTTTTACTCGGATATATCAGATGTACCAGAATAGACGATAACATCCTAATAATTCGCCATTGTTCAAAAAAAAGTTTCAGTCGTTAGACTTTTGACATCATTTGTTGGACTTTTATGAAAAGTTCACCTTCCTTGGTCATCAGCAACACAGCAAGAAAATTTACAAGCCTGGAGTGTACTTGGTTAGTCAAAGGTATCAAGTAAATGGATGGATCCACCACCTCCATTGTCCCATCACCCCTTCACATGTCAGCGTTACTTTTATTTTATTCCAGGTGAAAGCTGTTGTGACGTCGTGACCTCTCAGATCAGTTGAACATATGTAACAAATGTCCGTCACATGCGGTTGACCTACTTGCAACAGTATTGTTTATGATTGATCAATTGCGTGTACTTCATTGACAGTTCTCAAAGGTCTTCACCTCATACTATTCGCCATTTGTGCTGAAATTTCGTGGAAGACGTCTAATATCAACGAGCCGCAAAAATGACAGTTGGAAAAAAATGTAAATAGAAGGAAAAAAATAACAACAAAACGTAAAAAGCTTCAGTTATGCTTTTTTTTTAATAAGTCTTTCGCACGACTTAGTAAAGATCTGGTACGCACGACTTAATGAAAATCTTGAGAGCACGAGATAACTGACCAGTAGAAATGCCCAGTTACGTGGTGCGCACGAGATCTTTTTTTAAGTTGTGCAAACGGCGTGACAAAGATCTCGTGTGCACCACATAACTGCACATTTCTACTGGTCAGCTGTCTCGTGAGTACGTCTTATTAAAAAAAAAAAACAACTAACACTTAGAGAGTTGGATGGGGGGGGGGGGAGTGTTTTTTCTATTTAAATTTTTTTCTAACAATGTCACTCTTATGGCCCCATAAATATGTTAAATAATGTGTGAAATATTGGAAATAATAACGTTGAAAGATTTGAACAACGGCGTATTTATGAGTTGCTGTTTTTATCTCATCCATCTGATACATGCTATATGTTTGGTAGTGCCGTTTTTTTATACAGATGAACTTGCTATTCGCTATTATGGCAACCTTTGTGAGATGTTTAAGAGTTACCAAATTTGTGGTAGGGCATAGATAAGACGGTTATCACGATAGGTTTTGAAATGTCAGCAGAGTTATGTCCTTATTGTATGTTAATATTCTGGCATGAACTGGTCCAAAAGTACACAGACCTGTTCACATTGTGGAGGTTTTTTCGTAACACAATAATCCCTGTTGTGTATGCTGGCAAGTTATGAACCGGTCGAAATTTCCGCTCAAGAAAGTCTGCCCAGCCTCTAAGAATGTTTAGATCGAACTGAAGCGTTTGTAAGCTTTTGTAAAGTAGGTGTAAAATAGTAATTTGTATATAACTATATTACAGCGCTTACACTTTTTTTTTTTTTTTTTTGTCGAACTCTGTAAAATATTCCAATGTCTTGTAGAAAATGTACCCTTACCAGTACATGTTCTAATTTGTTGAAAATGTGAAATGGATTAAAATGGAAGATTTAGGGAATTCTCAGCTTACTTCAGAGAAATAAAAGCTCTTTTGAGCTTTATCCTATTTTCCAAGTATTTTCGTGTATTTGTATATATCTTGTGATCCGGACCAACTTTCATAAAACGTCGTAAACCAAATGTCCTTAACTTTTTTCGTAAATGGCGTCGCCTTATGGTACTATGATATAGACAAGGTTTTTGCGTGCAAAGAAATTTGTCGTACGAAGTTTTGTGAAAATGGCCCCTGTCTTCCACGGGGAGTGCGGATATCCAGGAAATCTGTATTAATATTGTTTGTTTTGATGTAGCTGAAAACATTACGTTTTGGCTCAGTCCCAGACGCAGGCAAGGAATTCTTGAGTTTCCCTGTTTTTGCTGGATCATGTGTTGTGTGAGGATTAAGCCACAGGTTATGACTTTATTAAACACATGTGTTAGTGATTAAACGCCTTCACTCCGGCTTTCTTCACTTCTACGATAAGTGTAATTCTCATGTGACGGAGTCTCCAGAATATCTCTTGCTTTGCTTCATAATTATTTCTACTTCCGTTTATCCTAGTGCTAATAGTCAAACTTGCCAAAATTGTTTGGTTTACCCCGGGGTGAGGTTAGGGAGGGGGGATGGGATTCTCCATTTTCCTCCACCCATAAAATTGACTTCCATCATGTGAAACATTCTTTTTTTTTGGCGTTAAAAACCTATCAATCAATGAATCGATCTATTACTCGGTTTGATATTTTACACCTTCATGTCTCTTTCAGATGGTGTTTACATTTGCTGAAATACTACACAGAATGAAACACATCGCTGAAAATAAGCAAAATATTGTTTTTTAATAATGTTTTTTTTATTAATTTTTATACAATATTCCAAATGTACCTTGCCACCTGCAAACTAAAACTATGTACATTTTTTATATATTAGCACTATTTCGTGCGGCGCTGGGGTGAGGTGATACAAAGTATGGACATCCTTTAGACCAGTGACTTAAATGAACTGGTGAAGATAATAAAACTGACAGTGAAAGAAAATGGCATACATGTGTATAAACATGCGGTATACACTTTACCTGATGATGAAACAAAGGTCTGCACGTGCTGAATAATTATGTATTTAATTAATTGATTTATTTATTTGATTGGTGTTTTACGCCGTACTTATACGATGGGGGCCAGCATTATGTTGAGAGGAAACCGGGTAGAGCCCCGGGGGAAACCCGCGACCATCCACGGGTTTGCTGACTGACTTGTTATTTGAGATGTTGGTGAAAATAAATAAATACACATCATGTAGATGGATTGCTCTATTCATACAGACCAAAAGTAAAACGTACATACTTTCTTTTACTGATGAAAATTAATGTTTCACAGTGTTGAATTCAGTTGTGATGTCACCTCAGTATTTACTTTTCTGACTAAAGTCTTAAAAAAATCAGTTGTAGTATATGCCAAAATATAAACTTGTGACATTCGTTACTTTACTGAACGATCACTATCGATGGTTTGGAATCTCGGAATTCACTAACTCTCACGGTATTTGCGTTACAAGATGTCTAGTAATGTCGTATATGTTAATTTGTTTTTTCCTTCGGCCTAATATAGCTGAAAGTTATCGCGGGAGAACAATTAACCAGAATTTTGTACACTATAAAACTTAAATGATTCTGATTAATTTGGAATTTTTATGCTTGAGTGACGGGGTTTCTTGATATACCTTAATTTTTCAACCTATTGGCATATGAAAGAGCTACTTTAAGAGCATAAAATGCTAAAGATGCACGCAACTTTCATGGCAACCAGTACTTTAGGTATTGCGTCACCATGGTTACTGCGTGCACACAGCGTTGCGTGCGCTTCTTGAAACGAATCCCAGCGAAGACAATTTGAAGCCATTGGGCTTTTGGTGTATATGAAACTAAACTCTCATAACAAACTATACTTTGATGTGGCCACAGTGTGCAAAACATTTGTTTCAGGAAGGAGAGGACAGATAGCTTAAAAAAAATAACGTTAAACCAAATGTACACTCGAAAAATTAATCTGTTAATTTTAACAGAAAGCCTGTTATCTGTGTGATGCTAGCATGTATTCCGTTATTATAGCACGATATTCTGTAATATTCAACATATCATCCTGTTAGTCTGATAGAATATTTATGTTGAATTAGCAGAATTTTCTTGTTATATTCAACAGAATAATCTGCTGCAATAGCGGAATACATTCTAGCATCACTCAGACAACAGATTTTCTGATAAAATTAACAGATTAGGTTTTTGAGTGTACATGTATATATGCATTGATAAAGCATCCCACATAAGGTTCAACTTTTTGTTTTTTTCGGATGTCGCATAACTGAGATATCGCTTTTCAAAGTAAGCGAAATCGCACACATTGAGAAAATCGAAGGCGCCGCCATGTTATCAATTTTAAGCGATCGGGTTGGAGTTTCCACGCACCTATTTCAGCTCACGTCACCCGAATCCAATTTTGCCTTTTAGCCAAATGACCGTAGTGTAAGGATGAGCCGACATCGTGCTTCCTGCTTCTCTAACATGGCGCGTTCCATAACTTGGTAAGAATTCCAGGTTAAAAGCTGATTTACAGAGTTACCAAATTTGTCAGAACAAAATTTCTATGGCTCTTTCCACCTCTCTCCCGAAATAATTAAGGTTAAATCATTTGTTATCTCTTCTTTTGACGCCTTCATTAATATGTCATGAAATGTACATGCCTTAAGTCTGCAAAGGATAAAAATATTTTAGCATGACAGAACAGCAAGAGCTTAAGCATAATCATCAGTCTTAGTAGCCATGCACAAAACAGTTCATCGTTTCTCTGGTAAAATACGGGAGGCATCTGTTCTCCCTGCGCTCTCCCTGCTGTAATTGTCGCCTATATCCGGTAAAATAACTCCTACCCACCACTAAAAATGTCTTTCATGCACAGAATTTGCAGTGAGAATACTTTCTTCCATAATTCAGAATGTTAACATCCATAGGCTCTGTTTTGGAGATTCCTTCGACTTCATTGCCTCAGGTGACGTCATAATTATTCAAAAAGAAGCGGCATGAATACAGACGACAAGAAATCTCAGTTGGGAGAAGGATAAACCTTCCCTCTGTAAACAAAAATCTGTCTTGAAAGATCGTCCTGGTTTTCTGTCCAGCTAACTGAGATCAATAAACTGTATGAGTATTGTGTGTGGTACTGGTACGTAAAGAAAAGAGAATATTAATTCATTGCGGAAGGCGAATGTAGTGAATATTTACAAATAGAAAACCTGAACTGGACATGCCTCAATCCTAGGTAGTAATAGTGCAGCAAGTACACACATCGCCATAGACTGAAACTATTTACACTTGGTACTCGACTGAACAACAATAGAGGTTGACAAAATCGAAACGACATTCACACATACAACCGTTAAAATTGAAGTCAATTATTTTTTTTTAAAAAGCGTACATGGTCTGTGCTTATCCTTGATTGGTTAGTAACGCTTCAGACATTGTCTCGCGTGCGTTCTCGCCGGAGGAGGCACTCTGATTGGAGGACATTTTCGCGGAAGAGAGAGGTAAGGCGTCCTCCGACAGTACAAGTCCGTTGGTGCCATCTTTGCTATTGACTTTCCTTGGTGGGAATAGCGGGGCCCAGAGCATTTGACAGGACCACGACTGTCCGCTAGAAGCGCGCGCTTTTTCGGCTGCAGGAGCCAGGCCAGGTTGCAACCACAGTACAAATCGTTGGCGTAGAAACTGAAAGAGTTTTTAGTTTGCTTTTTCAAAACGTCGATGGTATTGCATTCCAGATTTGTGATGTCGTTGTAAAACATGCTGACACTTCGGAACGAAGAACGCGAAAATGCCCCTCGCCGAATGATCGTGATGTTGTTGCCGTACATGTAAAAGTTGTCTACAGACCCGACAGCGTAGAAAGCCCTCGTGTGGACCTTCCTGACCTTCAGAGTATGCAGCGTCAAAGACGTCACACCTTTGATGTTGAAAAAGGCGTAGCTGTGAATCGAATCGATTCTTGTCATGTAAATGCTCAGCGATTTGACGTTGCGCATATCGCTGAAGGCATACATCTCGACGATTTTAATGTCCAAGTTGTATAGCTCAATGCGATCGACATTTCGGATGCCCTGGAATGCACAAGAGTCGATCTGCCCGATAGAACCGTCGTAGATTGAAATGGTTTTCACGTTTGGAAGGTCTTTGAAGGCGGCCGCAGGGATATACGGTATATGCATTTTATAGATAGAGATGTTCTTCGTCCAGCTTGGAAGAACGGAAAAGTCTGGAAAGCGCGTGACACCTTGACAGTACACAGCGGACTCCGTGCAGTAGCACCTCTTCGGGCATCTTCCGTAGGCCAAAGGAACCAGAACAGCCAACAGTAGTAGACGAGATAACATTTTGTCCTGTTTCACCACCTTGTGTGTAACAAGAATTCTGAAAAATAAAATGAAATGCCATTGTCATTGTTTTTAACAAAAAACAGCATGGTCAGATGTGTACACATATCAGATATTTCTCAGACAACATTATGTATTACGCTCTCAAGGTTCTGACGGATAGATTCTTTGATTAAATGATTGGATGAATATTTATTTATTTATTTATTTATTTGGGGGCCTCCATGGCCGAGGGGGCTAACGCGCCAGCGCGGCGCATTGACCCAGAAGCTTTTTACGAATGTGGTTGCTGTAAGTTCAATGCTGGCTTTCTCTCCTGTCGTATGTGGGAAGGTCTTGCAGCAACCTGTGGATGGTCGTGGGTTTCCGCCGGGCTCTGCCCGGTCCCTCCCACCATAATGATGACCGCCGTCGTATAAGTGAAATATTTTTGACTATGGCGTAAAAGATCAATCAAATAAATAAGTTTATTTATTTATGTGATCTGGCGTTTGTCAGAGACCTTTTGGCGGCAAGATCTGGAAGACGAAGCTATATTTCTTTCTGCAAAACTTAGCTGCCTTCCAAAGTAGATCCACACATTTGACTACTGCAAGAAAATTCTCCACCCATACACCGAAAAATTACAAATTGAACCATATGGTAGAAACTACGAATTCAGAAAGACTTGCCAACTTCCGGCAACCTTCATCCCTGATCTTATGGCTATTATAGAGTCAAGTCCTACGTGTGTTTGAAGAAGGACTGTGGAGAAGCTGCCCGTAGAGGAGTGTCGAGTTCGAACTCTTCTATCTTTAAAGGTAAAAAAGTCAGTCGATTGTGTCAAAAATGTTTATTGTGTCAACTATTTTCACATGGGGCGTTTTTCCAGACACTCATGTTATAGTAAATATAAACAATGATGGGTAAATTAATGACAACAAAGTTTACCTAACATTTTTTGACAAGTTACATGATAGAGTTGGACAATTTTTTTTATCTATAGCGTCAATGGAATTCGAACTCGAACTTTTCCTAATATTGCTTTAGAAATGTCGATTAACGATCGTAAAAATACCATGTAGAAATACCGCTGATCATTTTAGATCCTTAAAATGTACGTGTAGAGATTATCGTTCGCGTCTCAGTTAAACCCGTCTTTCAGAGGATTTTTCTGCGGTTTATTCAGCTATTTCGTCCTATTTTCTGATTGGCTGCTCCAAAGTTGTTGATCAGACAGAGGAAGTGGACATGCTGTCCGCCAGGTGTCGACAAATCACAGCGGATTACTTTCTCTTACGTGTTAACATCCGGCTAATTACTTTCATGTTCCCACAATTCGTGACAATATCTTTTGTCCGGAAAAAAATATTAAGAAGTTCGTGCAAAGGGTTTGTCTAAACATATTTTGGATTGATATGTGAGGAATTTAAATCACTTCTGTGGTTTAATTTAATAAATTTTTTTCTGTTACTGTGGCATTGTGTTCGGGAGTCGGACATTATTTTCTTATCCACTGGTTGAGCTGATTAAAATATTGGACTTATCGATGAATATAATAATAAATACAATTTATCATGGCCACCCCTGTTCATTAAGGCACATGCAGCGAGATCAAATCCACTTGTGGAGGGGTCCTCTGTATCTGAACAATTTAATCCAATCACTGCTGTTTCCTCAACTGATTACAACATTTGGCATAGAGCGTTTAACACCAATGGAACATGCAATTAAATATTAAAACATGGTTATCTACATTCTCCTATGAACGCATTTTTAACAAATTTCAGAAGAAAACGTAAATTGGTTCTTGACTATGAGATGTGCAAAGGTTTTGATCTATATATATATAGCCATAATAAATGACCGAGAAGAGCAATCCTCAAAACCCTTGAAGACAATTTAAGAGAATTTTACAATTTTCTGGAAAAGCGACAAAAACGCTTTCCAAAAGGGTATGATTTTAATATTATAAAATACTTACAATATCATAATATAATATTTAATATACCCAGCAAAAGCAAGAGGATTCAAGCTTCCTGATTGGGAGCTTAACTGGAGTCCGATAAACTCCAAGCCAAATCCTTGATAGGGCAAGTTTAGTGGAAGTCTCTTTTCCTCAGTATTGTATACTCTATTTCTTTCACCAGACATTTGAATCCACTTCAGAAAAAGGCTCGTCATTTGACAGAAAAATTATGTCCAACATTTGCATATCTGGGTTACTAACCTCTCACAGTCCTTTTCTGTTATAAATAATAAATAAACAAAACGTTAAAAATAATGTGCTTTGCCGGAAGAGTATTGCAAAATGTGTCGAAAAATTGATCTTTCCACTTCTTAAGTTTTTCGTTTTCTTCCCGTTATAAATCACTTGTGTAATCCATATTGATTTCTTCTGGTTCGATTAAGATAATCTTCTGTGAATCACTCCCATTAGAGTGACAAAATATACTTAATTTTTTTAAAACACCGGTTAATTAAAAATAATCTCACCAAAGCACGTGTGTCAAAAGAAGTATCGACATTTGTAAGAGCTTGTTGATCAAGTAAATTTATGACGCGTTTGAAAAATCGTTTTTGCTAGCATAATGATTTTGTTGACCTTGAAAAAAGAAAACTCCAGTTAACGTGAGTCAACAAGGCCAACACTAACTTGTTTCATGCATGGAGTGAGTGAGTGTGCTTGGGTTTAACGTCGTACATAACAATTTTTCAGTCATCTGACAACGAAGGAATCCTTAGAGTGCATGTATTGTGCCGTCTTGTTGCAGGACGGATTTCCACCGCTCTTTTATCTAGTGCTGCTTCACTGAGACGCCTTACCAAAGGCAAGTAAGCGGCCCCGCCCGAGCCATTATACTGATACGGGTTAACCAGTAGTTGCACTATCCCCTTCATGCTGAACGCCAAGCGAGGAAGATACAACTTCCTCTTTTAACGTCTTAGGTGTGACTCGACCCAAGATTGACACTGGATCTACCGTTCCCGATGCAGACGCTCTACCAACTGTGCTATCGGAGCCGGTTACATGCGTGGATGCATGTGGTAACGTGTGATGAAAAACTAAACGGTGTTCCTTTAACGGGATGATAAACATCATTGTTGTCAGCATCATTATCATCATCAACACTCATTGCAAAATTTATCGTTTTTTCAGTTTTCTCCATTGTGTGAAAGGGAATCTCAAGTGTATGGGTAGATATGGTATGTAATATTATAAAATGGTGAAATACACGATCCATTGTTAGGTAAGGTCTTATACAACCCGACAATCTGTCAAATAAATAAATAAATAAATCCATTAAAAATGAACATTGTTCACAAAATTTTTCTTACTGCACTGCCATGCTAAGATCACTTGTTTTAATTTATTTAAACTCCATTATCTAGAAACTGTAAAATGAAATTACGAAAGCTCAGTATTTTGTATATTAGGTCAACTCTCAACAGTAGTTATGAAGTCCAAAAATATCAATTACACAAAGTTTTCGAGACGACTGTTCTGTACATGCATGAGATCAACATGATATATTCTTTAACAATCTAATAATTTGTAAAAATCCAACAAAACGGGAGCCTATACATTACAATATCACTCGACGTTAAAAACATTGTGCATGATTAGGAAGCTGCTCAAGAAAATGTTCTTGATTTTAAATCCTCTTAACATATGTTTAACTCTCTGCCTTGAACACTAACCATGATTTTAAGATTGTATTTGACGTTTAGCACAATATTCGGTATTCATGCAAGTGTAGTGCATCTTACACATCCAGCTGTCAACTGTTAACTGTTTTACATTGGTCACTTGTCCAACAGATGTCCCCACACGTGTCAAAAGTCTGTCTCACAAATGAAGCAGATGTCAGCTTTCTCACTGACGTCACAAGTCTCAGAAATGGTAATATCCTTACAAATGTCGCTTGATTCGCAGATGTCATTTGTCTGAAAGACGTCACTTGTCTCACAAACGACATTTTTCTAAACAGATATCACTTTTCTCAGAGGTGTAACTTTTCTCAACGTGTCAAGTCTTCCTCACAAATGTCGCAGATGTCAGCTTTCTTACTATAAACGTCACGTCTCACAGATGATAATAGTGTCACAGATGTCACTTGCCTCACATGTGTAAGTTGTCTCACATATATGTGTTTTTGTCTGTCGCCTGTCTCACATACATGACAGATGTCTTGTCGCACAGATGTCGCTTGTCTCACAGACGTCAATTGTCTGCCCAATGTCCCTTGTCTCAGAGATGCTTTCCAAGACGTTTGTCTCACACGTCACTTGCCTCACAGACGCTTCACATGACGCCACTCGTCTCTATGAAAAATAGATTGTGTTGTGGGAATTATGAACCCAGCTCATACCAAACATATTTACCTATATCACAGTCATATAGTAGCAATTGTCCCAACTATGTCAGGCACACACAGAGCCTAGACAACGTCTTTTACAATTCTGGACGCAAACATCTCATGTAAAAACCCTAAACGACACCAATGTTACTGAGATAATAAACAGTTTTGTTATGATTTGAATGTAATAAAGGTTAATCGTATATTACACTTTTAATTAAATTTTCACAACTTAAACGTCATATAACTTTAAGAAACATATGCTTGGAAAATGTAACAATTGTACATTTAAAAACTCTTAGCTATGCCCAGAATTTGAGTTAGTTAAATCACAATTAATATTAACATTGACGAGAATCCCGCCCGTACCTAATGATATAGCCGACTACAGCATGGAAAGTAAAACTAAAGCAGTGATAACAGTTGCCAATTTGTAAATGGACAATCTCGTCAATTTATCTTGTCAATTTTATTTTAACTGTTCATGTAAATGTTTAAACAGTATCAACTTATCCGCTCGCTGGCTATATGGCTATACGTCAGTAATCGGTTAAAAAAGCAGTGATGTTAACTAGAAGTTACTGGACTTCACTTTTCCGACCGAGAGAATAGTGATCAGTATTTTTATTATGCATATTATTTAAGTCAGTCGGATTATTTTTGTTTCAGGAATACCTTTTGCACGACTGCATATAATATCCATCAATATGGAATTTTCCCTGGCTTAAAAGTAAAATATTTATTAAGAACTACGATAAGTGCAACAAAATAAAGGTAGGTTAAAATTAGCCCACCTGATGTTGGTTCCCAGTTCACATTAACATTATAACATATCGGAAAACCAGCATAAATCCTTTTTGCTAAAGCCCTTAATAAGCTCCTTAATAAAAGGTATAAATAAATTTAGCAGTCAGGCCATTTTTTAAATTAAGTACATATTTAAAATAATTGCTTTTTAAAGGATATAATGAGCAAACGTGGACAATAATACTGACTTCCTCATCATGGAAATAGAAAAGTGTCAATACATAAGCCAACAAATTCAAACTGCTGAGCTAAAATTAAGAAAGAAAATCAATATAAATATAAAAAGACATCCTGTATAGTTTTAACAATATGTAGGAAGTGCACTGTTGAAAACAATCTTTCGCAAAAAGTTTTACCCAAAGTGTATTCTTAGCAAAATTTGAAGTGTAACGTAAAACGCAAGGCTGAAATTCAAAACGCTGAGTATAAATGAAAACTATTATCATCATTTTTTCGTTGAATTAATTTAAAAAAAAAACATGTGTAAACGAATTATTTTCACACTCACGTTTTGCAGCGGTGGAGAAAAGTTATTGCGTTGACACGTTTACGTTTGATTACGTTTGTTAATTTAATTACGATCTATGTTGAAGAAAAAAATTAAGTATATTGATATTAAGAATCAGTAAAATGCAAGGCTTCGTAATTTTAAAAAAATGACATCCTTATTATATATACACGACAAATTTAAGCTCACAAAACTCCAATTAACGGTGAAATGTGTTGTTTGACAAGAGTTTCTTTGATCCGCGTGCCTGTTGTTGGCAATGTCATGATGGCAAAACGGGCAGTTTCTCAACAGACATATGTATTGATTATTTCACAAAACTAACAATTCCTTTTTCATCGATATATATCGATATCTGGGATGTTTAATCAGCTGCACACGAGTTTAATCAGTCGAGTTTGCTTATGGTGAACTGTTATTATACTAAACCATCAGAAAATGACCACCTTTCTTAAACAGGCGGGTATATACGTTTACTCATTGTCTTTGTCGTTTGCTCCTGTCACACAGGTTTGTGAGATCGAATCCAGTTCATTTCTTTTCGAAAAATGAATGGAAAGTTTCATGCATTTTTTAAAATTTTGCGCACGGGACAATAGAAATGTAGAATTATCTCGTGGGAATGAGATAATTGGCCAACAAAAATGCAGAATTATCTCGTGGGAATGAGATAATTGGCCAACAAAAATGCAGAATTATATGTTGTGCGCACGACATACTAAAGATCTCAACAGTAGGCTTATAACGGTTGTATTTTGATAAATAAATATATAAGTATACAAATGTAAAGGTTTAAAATTGGTTTTCTGTTTTTCCATCATCAAGTGAATTTATGTGTATTTTAATAAATAAATATATAAATATACAAATGCAAACGCTTAAAATTGGTTTTCTGTTTTTCCGTCATTAAGTGAATTTATGTGAATGATTGAGTATGTTTGACTAGAAAACCTAAGGTCGGTGAAAAATTGCTAACATTAAATGACCGTAAACGCAATACCGCTCAACGGTTTCTTGTGTAATTAGCTGACACCAGCAAGACACACACGCCAAGCACGAGAGGTAAAATGCATGTATTACGCTAACCACGGATTTCGGTCACACCTTCTCCTCCCTCATAATGTAAGTTAACCTTTACTTTGAACTCGGCCAAGTTTTGGGTGCAGATAAATAACTAAGCAAATAAATAAATAAATCAATAACCGACATGACTACAGCATTTGTGAGGGCTTTCTGAATTTTGGTGTCTGCTGAAGCCAAAGTTGTACTCTGATATAGATGAACACTTTGCTTCCTTCATTTTACGCCGCTATCGTACCACAGTATATCATCGGTCTAAAGTACTGGCATTTTTTTTTTGCAGTATGATGATGTATTTTATAATTCTACCAATATTAACCGCTCTGGATGAGTTAGCCTTTATTAACACACAGTAATTGTAAGGAAATCAAGTCAAATAACATTATCAAAGAATCGGGATATTCCAAGGATCTATAGTTATATAACTCTCAGCTGTTTTGACGACAGCTTGCCAGCTTTTATTAACCCGTTTCTTTCTTCGACCCACCTGTTCTTGAAATTTTCCGTTTCGCTCGATGTCTGGAAAACAAGCTTTTGTTTAAACCGGTAATTAATTGAAGGATGTCAACATCAATTATTTGCGGAAATCCTTCTGGTTTTATCGACGGAAGTTTCTTTAACACACGTGAAGCAGTGAAAGTAAAGTGTCCTGAGACTTTCGGGAAAAATTAAACATAATGGACAACTTATTTTAGCTGGAATTGTCTAAGTATAGGTTCTTATACGACCTTATACTCACATCCCTTTTAGTTTTCCAGTAACTTTAACTTTGTGTTGGTTTACATAAGGGTTTATATTTAATGCCGTTTTATTTTGGTAAGCTCAGGGCTGTGTGTTATTGAAGACGGCCGACCCCATTGCCGAATTGTACCTACGGGATTCATTAAAAAAGGACATTTCTGACATAATTTAAAATCTCCCTGCAATAGTACTGAAATTTGGTATTTTGTTCTAAGATAACTTTTTTTCAGCTGGTCAGAATTGTGATTGCCAAAATTAAGCTCGAAAAATACTCAAAGAAGAGCCAAGAATGCAAACTGTCACAAATATGATGCATAACTTAGTATTGAAACCCGATCTCCGGCACGAACTCTCGGCTACGACCCTGTAGTTACTAAGTTGTTAGGGATGTGTGCATGTATTTATTTATTTGATTTGATTTTTGCACCGTGTTCAAGGATATTTTTGTTACAGGATTATAGCGTTACAGTGGAACGAAACCGGGCAAAACTCACGAGCAGCCGCAGGTTTCTGTCAGATCTTCCCATATACGACTGGAGGTGAAGCCAGCATCAGCTGTACTTCAACTCACAGTGACCATTTGATATCATCAACTGAACCGGCGTTTTGTGGCTTGATCTTTTCGATTGGTAAAACCCAGTTGAATGTGTGAGGATCTCTTATTTGTTTAATTATTGACTTAGTTATCCATTTGATGAGTTTTTTTACATCGTACCCATGGGTTGAAGGAACATATCACAGGCAGGCAGAAAAGATCGCACCAGATACCTGACAAATTTCATGACGTAAAATCTTACCCTAACCGGTTCAAGCTTGATTCAAACACGCGATTTGATTGGTCAAGAATAGTAGTTTAAACTCAGGCATCGTAAACCACTTCTGTCTTTTTTGCCGGAGAGCTCCTTTTCACGCAGTGACTATTATCTAAATTTGTATAAACCAAAAGTGGGTATTGAAACAGAAGATATTAAGGTATTTATAAAAAAGAAAAGAAAGCTTTCAGCATGAAGGGGATAGTGCAATGACTGACTGACCCATATCGGGCGGGTCGGCTTACTTGCCTTCAATAAGGCGTCTTAGTTAAGCAGCACTAGATAAAAGAGCGGTGGAAATCCGTCCTGCAACAAACGGGCACATTGCATGCACTGTAAGGATTCCTTCGTCGTCATATGACTGAAACATTTTAAGTACGACGTTAAACCCCAAACACTCACTCACTCACTCACTCACTCACTCACTCACAAAAATTGAACTGGTCTAGAAAAATCCCTGCATAAAATCACGTGCTGTCTGCACTCGTGTTATTTTAAGAACTGCTCTGATATTTTAAGAACTGTCGTGCTATTTTTAGATTCAAGGCGGATGTCCGTAACATTGCTTAACCCATTGGGTATTTGTAGTTTGATTACTTGAGCTTTTACTAAAGCACAAGGCGCTATTTTTAAAGCGATCCTTCAACCCTTCAAAATGCACGACGAAGTGTAAGGTGCATTTTGTTAATAAGTTTCTGAAAGGTCGACGCAGTTTACATACTGATTTTATTAAATACATTCTTTAACTGGATTACCTGCTGATATTATCGTGAACTGTCATGAATTTAAATAAACACAAATCCGTTTGATTAAGCTGCACAGTGAGACAATATATAAATGTTTAGTGAAGGTGAAAAACACGTAGTAACTAAAACGCTCATATATTCGGTTTGTATTTTATTTTTATTCTATTTTAAACAATCAGTTATCAAGTTATCCTAGTCAGAAAGACAACAGCACAACACAGAAAACACTTATCGTTTACATCTTATTTATTTAATTGATTGAAGTTAATTGCCGTATTGAAGAATATTTCATTTATACGACGCGGCGGCTGGCATTATGGTGGGAGGAAACCCATCAGGTTGCAGGCGCATGCGCCATCCCACTTACGACCGAACGAGAACAAGTAATAGTCTCTGGTGACGAATTACTGGAGTAGTACAACAACTTCACTAATTTATCTCGGGCGCAATCTTTATTGGAACCTTTTGTAACAACATCTAAATGGGGTACATTTTCTCGTGGAATCGGTCTAAGCCGGGTTGACCAGTGATTGGTGTTTTGAAATTGTCGCGTGCCAGTCGCCATAACGGATGGATTTATTTCACAACCATATACGTATCTATTATTATTTCGGGCTGTTCTGAAACAATAAAAAACCCTGAATTTCGCAGAAGACACAACGAAATTGACAACAGCGAGGAACATTCTCTTTGTGTTCTGTTATAATACATACATACCACGTCATCAGTTGGACCACAAATCGCGAAACTTTAAAGTCAAGAGAAAATTTATGACCATGCTATGCAGAATTATTTCACCACCAAGAAAGATCGTTCATTATAGCATTCACCACGACTCTTGCAGAACATTGGCATTGCACTGAATTTACCTCAACAATTTTCCTCAAAGGTTTTCAAAGACCTCATTGGAACCCCGTCTTTCATTTTATTTACTCTAGTAAAATTCGAGCTTGTATGACAGTTAAACATTGGAAGCAATGGATACAAAGCAAATAGAATCTTTATGTTGAATTAATAGATGTTATAGAATTAAATATGTTATATTTAACAGAATGATCTGTTGCAATAGCAGAATATACATTATAGCTTCACTCGGACAACAGACCTTCTGTTAAAATTAACGTATTAATTTTTTAAGCGAAATATCACATATAGCATGGAGATCTGCATTGGAAAACGTTTACTAACGTCGAGTCATCGCACTATATACCGTGTACATTACGTTTATAGTTATTCGTGGAGGGCACGGTTGCTTGAAAGTGTCCATCTTTATGTTTTTATTTAATAACTAATCAAACGTACTTAACATTGATCATTTGTAAAATTCACGTCAACTTTGATTCTAAAAATGTCCGTATGACGTGTATGGCTATTAATTAAGTAGCAATGAAGCCGTTAAAAGGTAGTTAATTAGATCACTCACCTGTATAGCCAGGTATGTTGATTGGAATTCCGACGTACGACCAGGTAATGTCACAGCAAACCGTTAACGCTGGAGTTTTTATTCGGACTTGTACAGGCACTTTCCAAGGTGCCGCAGAAATACCTATATTCAATATTTGTCAGTTTATATTTGATGGCGTGTGTCCACAGCCAGCACGCTCGGTGCGCGTAAACATCAATTACGTGCCTCTAAGCCGGTTGCTCGAATTTCGACGTGGACAGAAGAGCATTTCCTTAGCTAATAACCTCTGTTAACTGTTTGTTCCCTCTGGTTTTCAGGCCGCACTGGCTGGTCTGTTCACTTGACAACAACCTCCACAGAGAGAACGACACTAACTGGTTTGCCTTAACTCCGGCTTACTGACTATCCCAGGGCCCAAAAGCACCCGGGAATTGTCGTTTATACAGTCAGTGGGGACACAAAAGGCGAGGAGAACAGCCTTAGTATCCCAACAGCTAAGCGTTTATCTGCACCCAAAATACAACCCGGTTCACAAGTAATGTCAGCTTATATCATCGGTTTCGAGCGGATCTCCTTGATACAGCGCCCACCTTAGAGTGATAGGCATACTTTCGAGGGAAAATCTTCAGAAAAAAAGTGAAAACATCAAGGTTGCATCTGACTCTGTAGACGCTATAGGTTTGCTTTCGACTTTGCTCTTGTTGTAACACAGATGTGATATGCTGTGGGCTTTCGAAATGCGTATTAACTACAGCTGAATTCTGTAGAATGTCGCTACCATCAGTCGTTTTAGTACACGCATTACGTCTAAGGGCATTGCACCACAAAGTTCATACATTTAATTGTTCTGTTGATTAAGGGCTTGCTTTTATGAGTGAGTGAGTTAGTGCTTGGGGTTTAACGTCGTACTCAACAATTTTTCAGTCATATGACGACGAAGGAATCCTTAGGCTGCATGTACGTGTAATGTGCCTCCTTGTTGCAGGACGGATTTCCACCGCTCTTTTATTTAGTGCTGCTTCACTGGGACGACTTACCGAAGGCAAGTAAGCCGCCCCGCCCGAGCCATTATACTGATACGGGTTAACCAGTCGTTGCACTATCCCCTTCATGCTGAACGCCAAGCGAGGAAGTTACAAATTCCTCTTTTAAAGTCTTAGGTGTGACTCGATAAAGGATTGATCCGGGATCTACCGGTCCCGAAGCGGACTGTTTTTATGACGTTTATAACCATCAAACACTAAATAAATTAATAAATTAATAAACATATTCTTACCTATATAGATATCATATCTTCTGACTTGCTGAAAATCGAAGGGAGGACATCTACATACATACATACATACATACATACATACATACATACATACATACATACACTTCCGCGCTTCACAGCGATCAAATAAATAAATAAATAAGTGACGTTCTATGGGTTCGAGCCCATGCTGGTTTCCCCTGCTGTCGCACTTGGGAAGATCTGTCAGCGATGTGCAGATGGTCATGAGTTTCCCCCGGGCTCTGTCCTGTTTTTTCCCACCATAATGTCTGGCCGCTGTCGTATAAGGGATAAGGGATATCAATAAAATAAATTTAAAAAACTGTAATATGTAACATTGCTATTTGCTGACATCTCTAAACGCTCTTTCATTTATTTCCCTTTCTTATCATTTTCCTCTCGTGGCTTGTTGAGCCCATCGTGCTGTTTACAATAGACAGTTACACCGTCGAGTCGTGGTGTTGCGTTGTACAGTCATTTAATGTGACCAATGTTTATGTGCTATCATTGTTGTCTAATCTAACAAGCTCAAAATAAAATGAATTACACATACGAACTCAATGAAAAAATAGCAGAAAGCCTACTAAAAAGCTTTTTAAAAGTCTACGTTTATTTATTTATTTTATTGGGGACACGCGGCCTAGGTGGTTAGCACGTCGCAGTGACCCATCAGTCTCTCACCAATGCGCTCGCTGTGAGCTCGAGTCCAGCTCATGTTGGATTCCTCTCCGGCCGTACGTGGGAAGGTCTGCCTGTGGATGCCCGTGGATTTCCTCCGGGCTTTGCTCGGTTTCCTCAGCCCATAATGCTGGCCTCCGTCGTATAAGTGAAATATTCTTGAGTAGGGCGTAAAACATCAATAAAAAAATCTGTTTAATACTTATTCACATAGTGTATAAGGCCTATAATGCCAAGAGTTTTCTCTTGTACGAGATCCATAGTCCTCTTGAGCCGTCAGAATATGACAATTTTATTGTCGTTTAAAGCCACATTAACATTTTTTTTACTGATGGTGGACGGAGAATTTCATGAGCGGATGAAACAGAAGTGCCCGGGTTAAACCATCGAAATTTGGCATATTAGAGGCCAACCTAGCCACGTGTGGAATAAATATATGTGCACCATGCATATGTTATGTTCATATAATGAAAGTTAAAACTGCGCGAATGGTTCCATCCTTGGGTGTTTCCTTATGTATTTATTTATTAATTTTGTGTTTTACGCCGTATTCAAGAATATTTCACTTATGTGACGGCGGCCAGCATTATGGTAGTGGGAAACCGGGCGGAGTCCAGGGGAAACCCACGACCGTCTGCAAGTTGCCGGCAGAAAAAGCAAGCAAGCCCTGCATGAACTTGAATTCAGGATCGAGGGCGTTTCCTATAACTGCATACTTTTTTAGTGCTTATAGTTGTAATGGAGCAGGGGAACGGGGGTGAATTTGAACCACACAAGAAATTCTTTTTTTTATATATTCTTCATATTGTCAAGCTATATGTTAGATAGATTTAAATACATTATTGTGAATTTATACAGATTATATACGAACACCCCCCCCCCCCCCCCCACACACACACACACACTGATCACCTCAGTGTCGCCTACTGCCTTCTCCCATTTACGTTGCCTCCCGACCATTTTCCTCCCGGGGTAGGATCATACCAAACACTATAAACATATAAGTTAAAAAAGTAACATAATATATCTGGGCCTTGCTGTATTTCGCCAACGCCCTGTTTCTACTGGTAGGTAATAGTTTGTTACTTTATACTGTTATATCTTATGACAATAGTTACTGGGAAGAACATTCACGTACGTTTCAAACTCAATTTTTCTTTTAAAACCCCGGTAAAAATCACATTTGCTTGTTACCCGTTATATTGATTAGTTAACTTCTGTTTAGAGGATACAGCCAACCATCTAGGATTAAACGGCATTGGTATCCCAAACACATTACTCATTGCAATGCTGTCCAGGATTGACTTGACAGTTCTTAACCACGACACAAGGCACTTTGTGTTTGTATTTTTCGTGCTGTCAAACAAATTTTACCTCAGAAGTTAATTATCCTGCATTTAGTTGTTATCGATTCAGGCGGTCTCTACAATCCTCCATAAACCATGACTCATGGGGTAGGTTTACGCAGTGTAAAAATTTGTTTTAGAACTTAAGTTCACAGGCCTCAATCACCTTTGTGTTGTTCACACCCCATATTTCGCTAACATACAATAGAATAGACATTACTGTCTGGTCAAACGGCTGCAAAAGGCTTTTAACATTCAAATCTAAGATACTTATTATTTATAACCTTTCAATATTTTTTTCATTTCATAGTTGAATTTTTTGTTAAAGCTCAAAAACACACAAAGATACTTAAAATGGCCCACAACAGATAATTCTTCTCCACAACATGTAAACTTTTCATTTCCTGTATATCTGCTGACAAAACTTACAACTGTCGTCTTTTTCAAATTAATGTGAAGTTTCCAGTACATACTGTATTCTTCATACACGATTAACATCTTCAACTCTTATGTTTAAGGTTGCAATCAACACGCTTTGCTCGGTTTCCTCCCACCATAATGCTGGCCGCTGTCGTATAAGTGAAATATTCTTGAGTACGGCATAAAACACCAATCAAACAAATAAATTTTTCTACATAGAAACAATGACATTTAAAATCTTACAGCTAATACCATGTTTGTTAAGCTTAAACTATAGTCCGTGTCTCCAGACTTTATCAAATGCTTCGCTAAGATCTACAAATAAACAGTACAGTTTTCATTTGTTGAAGTTAGAAATTTCTGACAGTAGATGTACATTTAGGATTTGCTCTGTCGTAGACAACTCCTGTCAAGCCGGCTTGACTTGAAGATAAAAGATTGTTGCTTTCAAGGGATAATGATAACCAGTTTTTGGGCGGCCGGGAAGACATTGCCCATACAATTCAACAGTACAATTCGCCAATAATTTTCAGCCTGCTTTCGGGATACAGGCTGTTTCCAAAATAATATTAAAGAACTGCAAATAAACGACCTTCATAAGCTGGAACGTTTCATTAATAATATTGTCTATACCATCAGCTTTCTTATTCTTCAGCTTTTTAGTTACGTTTTTTATCTCATGTAGTGTAATGGACTGTTGTCTATGTCAGTGTTAAGTGTCTGCGCTTTCCACACTATATTGTCGTTGTCACAGAATATCTCACTGTTTGTGTTTTAAAAGGGTGTGTACATTTGTTCCAGTGACACAATGGGTTCTGTCTTTTTTTCTGGTCAAATCTGTTAATTTATTTCCAGCATGCCTTTGGTCTGCTCTTCCTTAGAGTATCTATTTCTCTACGTGTTCTGTCTGCGAATGAAAATGGCATTTTTATACGCTTCACTCTCTTTATGAAGCAATTCTTTGTTCCGTTGTGTTTTGTGTTTGTTAAGGGTTTCTTACAGCATTGTATGTGTTCCTTTTGCATTGACATTCATTGTCAAACCAGGGTGTTTGGTCACTGGCTCGTGAGCGTTAGTCTTTGTGTTCATTTGTACTCCAAATGTTCTCCCTGCTGGTTAAACAAAGAATGTGCTCGATGTCTTTGGCGATATAATCTATGGTGTATTATGTAATATGTTCTGGGCTTCTTTTGTCTAAATCCTGCAAACTAGAAACAAGAGTTTAGTTTTCACTCTTGTCAGTATTACCCAGATATATGTGTTGTTTGTCACACTTCCATCTTCTTGGTTTGTTTTCGATGCATCTGTGAATGGTAGTGTTTGAGAGAGATTGTGAATTATCTTTGTGTATAGTTGACAGTGCGTGATTGAAACCGAAAGATATAGGACAATGAACGTCAGAGAATAGGATGCTTAATTCATGTATATTGAAGGACTCAGTGCTTTTCAAACCAGACACGGGTCCTCCGTGGCTCAGTTGGTTAGCGCGCTAGCGCAGCGTAATGACCCAAGGGTCTCTCACCACTGCGGTCGCTGTGAGTTCAAGTCCAGCTCATGTTGACTTCCCCTCCCGCCGTACGTGGGAAGGTCTGCCAGCAAACCTGCGGATGGTCGTGTGTTTTCCCGGGATTGGTCAGTTTCCTATCACCATAATGCTGGCCGCCATGGTATAAGTGAAATATTCTTGAGTACGGCGTAAAACACCAATCAAATAAATAAATAAATTAAACCACAGACAGACGACAAAAGATAATCGACTGTTGTCTCCGAAGTAGGTGGTATATCTGCTTCTACCCTCATTGCCACACATGCGGCCGTTACATTTGATCATATTATTCAATTTACATAGACGTAATAAACTATTTCCATCGTTATCTACCATTCCCTTAGCAGCATTTACCCGATCAGATGGGATTCCCATTTCTTTAAACAATAGTGGTTGCTTCATTAAAATCAATGATAGATGAATCAATATTTATTTCGTTTATAACATGGCCATGGACACTGCAGAAGCCTAACTTTTCCCCTTTCCTATTGTGAATATCTCCTATAACATAGACATTATTGAGTATTTGCTTAAACTCGTTTTCGATAGTGTCGAACGATTCGACTTCTCAGTATTTGAGAGTTTTCAGGTGGCAGGTAAACTCCAATACTTATATTTTCACCTTTACCCTTAACATTCAACCATAATACGTGGCTTGATTCATTAACGTTTGTAGTTACATATTGTGATAGCTCTTGTTTACTTGCGACAGCTATGCCACCAGAAGAAACACCATTTCTACATTCTGCTCTATTTTTGACGTACGCCTTGTACCCGGGTATAACTGGATAGTCCTCACCCACGTATTTTGTATTTTGTCTCCGCACATTTTGTCTCCGCACATATCAAAGGCTGAGATGAAATCACAGAACTCAGGGTCTAACATCTTAGATCTCGAACGGCACACATTTACATACACTGTTCCAATTTTGCTTTGACTTGACTCGTTTTCTCGAAGTTTGCCGGCGCCTGTACTATTATTGGCTTCTCCGACATCACAATTGTGGGTCTGTTTTGCAAGCAACCCTTATGGTCATGTCGCGGTCGCTGTACTAGGTTCATCGTTCTGTTGAGGTTGGGGGGTGGAGGAGGGGAGCACAATCTATTCCTGAGCACTTGTCACGGGGACTTCACGCACCAGGTTTCCATCAGACAATAATTTTGAGGGATACACTATGGATATTTGTTCACTTTTTTGTTTTCTTTCCTTAAGTTCTAGCAATAATTGAGTTCTGGCCTCTCTGACTTCCACAGGAAAAGTCCTCGAACACACTAAATGGTTCACCTGCGAAATTTCGCGCGCACGAGGCTTCTTTTTTTGTGGGTAATAGACAAAGGCTGCAATAATAGGCCTGTTCATACCAGGTTTCATACGGCCTTGTCTGTGAACTCGTTGGAATTGTACGTCGTTAGTTGTTTCCCTTCCAAATCCCATCTCCTTTTTATTGAAATTTCTTAAAATAACTCTCAATGATTTATCTCGGGTTGCCGGTTTTTTCAGGCCCTTGCTGATGTCGTTGATTCTTTTCTTGCATGGTTATAATTACGTCTAGAATTGGTTTTAACTGAGATATGAACAGATCTTCATACCTCGAGCTGACCTTTCCCTCTACGGCTTTGTCTATTAGTTCCTCCAGACGTGAAAGGCTCTGGGAGTCCATAACGACAAGATTGTCCTTCGAATTTATCCGTTTCACGATAAAGCTTGAGATTTCAGTGCTGGCTTTCTGTTTGTCAGCTATAGGTCGTTGACGGTTTGTAGATGCATGTTCTTCCATGCCAAGTAAGCCCAAGGCGTGCCAGGCAAGTCCACCAAAGTATTTATGAATTTGTGTCCACTCTCACCCTTGACTAGCCACACCTCTTCCCCTATGTAAGGACACAGGACTGGTTGGATCTGTGTCAGTATAATGTAACTGGGTGGGGTGTCATGTCTGGTGTCTTGGGCATGACGCTTCAGTGGACTCGGTCTGTCACAAGAATACACAGTTTATGTACACTCACCCCATGGCTCCTCGTCGTGATATAACTGAAAAATGGCTAAGTACAACGTTAAGTCCCAAACATTCATACACACATAGCTTATTTCTTTATGGGGACAGTGGTATACTATTACACAACCAGTTTACCAGAGTGGGCATTTGACCAATTCGCAATTAAAACACTTCAGATTTTGGGCATTCCACGAATATGTTTCCTCAGACAAACAAGTGTAGCTGAATTGTTGGAATAAAACCATACCAGCTATCAAAGAGTCGTCGATGCTGTGGATTTTAAAAAGCATTTCTACGTTCGAGCTTCTCTGTAATTTCCTCATCTCACACATGACAAGAGCAAAAAATATCCTAGAAATAACTAGGGGTCTCCTCGGTGGGTTAGTTGCTAGAATGTCGACCTCGAAGTTGGGCCAAGTTGTTCATAAGTTTATTAGCTATTAACCCCGGTATTAAATTTAGTGTGGACGAAAATATCATTGGTTTTGTATTGAGAAAAGCCTGGTGTTAAGATTTAAGCCTGAATTAACTTTTAATACACTTTTGAACAACCGGTCTAAGGGATCCAACCCACGTTTGGCGCCCAGCACTGGAATGTTCACCGTAGAAGTTCAGGAGCGGTTGGTTTTAATGTGATTGTACGTTAAATATGATGACAACACAGCATTTTGAGTAATTCTACACCTGTGACGTCTAAAAAATTGCAAATAATAAAACTGCATTTTTTGCCAAATTCTGCTTAAGCCATGGTGCTAGGGAACGTCTGCATTTACACAAACAGTTAGAATAAAATCCTGACTGAACTAAACTGACAAGAGGCCGTATTTAACCGGATACGTGTGACCATTTGTCAGCTATCGTCGCTACTCTGGGTTTTTACTCTCTATGCTGTAAGTCTTTAATTATATCAGTATAATATGACTGGGTGGCGCGTCATGTCTGGTGTCTTTGGCATGATACGTCTGTGATATGGACCGCCACAAGAAAACACCGTATATACACACACACATCGAATGTGTGGTACAAATATGGGCACCACATCCCACGGTGCCTCGTGGATAAACAGCGTTTACCTGTATTAATAACAACACGTGATTTATCTGGAAATGTCAGGGAGTTATATGACAAACCAGGTTACCGTGAATGACCAAGTAGGCAGAGGGCACTAATCTTCCATGGGTTGGAAGATTTGCTTCCCTTTAGAGAGGTCTGGTGATGCTTATTCCTTATATGCATGTTCCTAGACAACACAATTTTTGAGCCTCTTTAATCCCATTTTTTCCAGCTATTTGCTTCATATTGCCACCGAAACACCCATGAATATCTCTATCAAGTACCCCAAGCTTAAGGAGAAGTTTCAGGAGTGGTAGCCCTGGCGAACTGCTAAGGTCAACAACGAGACTGTCCCCGTTTCTTCTCTTAACAACAACGGAACAACACAGTTACATAGCTCCTTTCGAAGAAATACGTCTACTCACTTCTATAGTCAGCGTACCTATGGTATTGAAAATTGGTGTTGTATATCACGTAGACAACAATATATGTAGTAAAAACTCCCATCTAAAAATTCTCAAGTAGATGGACAGCTGGTGTAAAGCCATGTACATGTGTGACCGTCGATTAGAAGTTACCCATGTGGTACACTGTGTAAAAGTTGATGAAAATACCCATGTGGTACACTGTGTGAGAGTCGATAAGAGTTATCCATGTGGTACATTTTACATGTGTGACAGTCGATTAGAAGTTACCCATGTGGTACACTGTGTAAAAGTTGATGAAAATACCCATGTGGTACACTGTGTGAGGATCGATAAAAATTACCCATGTGGTACATTGTACATGTGTGACAGTCGATTAGAAGTTACCAATGTGGTACACTGTGTAAAAGCTGATGAAAATACACATGTGGTACACTGTGTGAGAGTCGATAAAAAGTTACGCGTATGGTACATTGTACATGTGTGACAGTCGATAAAATGTTGCCCATGTGGTACAATGTACATGTGTGACAGTCGATTAAAAGTTACCCATGTGGTACATGATACATGTGTGACAGTCAATTAAAAGTTACCCATGTGGTACACTGTACATGTGTGATAGTCGATTAGAAGTTACCAATGTGGTACACTGTGTAAAAGTTGATGAAAAATACCCATGTGGCACACTTTGTGACAGTCGATAAAAAGTTACCCATGTTGTACACTGTGTCACAGTCGATAAACCGTTACCCACTTGGTATACACTGTCTAACAGTTGATAAAGAGTTACCCACGTGGTACACTGTATGACAGTCGATACAAAGTTACCCATGTGGTACACTGTGTGACAGTCGATAAAATGTTATCCAAGTGGTACACTGTGTGGGAGTCGATAAAAAGTAACTCATGTGGCACACTGTATGACAGTCGATAAAAAGTTACCCATGTGGTACACTGTGTGAGAGTCGATAAAGAGTTACCCATATGGTACATTGTACATGTGTGAGAGTCGATTAGAAGTTACCCATGTGGTACACTGTACATGTGTGATAGTCGATTAGAAGTTACCAGTGTGGCACACTGTGTGACGGTCGATAAAAAGTTACCAATGTGGTACACTGTGTCACAGTCGATAAACTGTTACCCATGTGGTACACTGTCTAACAGTTGATAAAGAGTTACCCACGTGGTACACTGTGTGACAGTCGATCAAAAGTTACCCACGTGTTACACTGTTTAACTGTCGATAAAAAAGTAACTCATGTGGCACACTGTGTGACAGTCGATAAAAAGTTACCCATGTGGTACAATGTACATTTGTGACAGTCGATTAGAAGTTACCCATGTGGTATAGTGTGTAAAAGTTGATGAAAATACCCATGTGGTACACTGTGTGAGAGTCGATAAAAAGTTACGCGTATGGTACATTGTACCTGTGTGAAAGTCGATAAAAAGTTACCCACGTGGTACACTGTTTCACATTCGATAAACTGTTACCCACTTGGTACACTTTCTGACAGTTGATAAAGAGTTACCCACGTGGTACACTGTATGACAGTCGATACAAAGTTATCCATGCGGTACACTGTGTGAGAGTCGATAAATAGTAACTCATGTGGCACACTGTGTGACAGTCGATAAATAGTAACTCATGTGGAACACTGTGTGACAGTTGATAAATTGTACCTCATGTGGCACACTGTGTGACAGTCGATATTAACTAACTCATGTGGCACACTGTGTGAGAGTCGATATTAATTAACTCATGTGGCACACTGTGTGACAGTCAGTACAAAGTAACTTATTTGGCACACTGTGTGACAGTCGATATTAAGTAACTCATGTGGCACACTGAGTGACAGTCGATATTAAGTAACTCATGTGGAACACTGTGTGACAGTCGATATTAATTAACTCATGTGGCACACTGTATGACAGTCGATTTTAAGTAACTCATGTGGCACACTGTGTGACAGTCGATATTAATTAACTCATGTGGCACACTGTGTGACAGTCGATACAAAATAACTTATTTGGCACACTGTGTGACAGTCGATATTAAGTAACTCATGTGGCACACTGTGTGACAGTCGATACAAAGTAACCCATGTGGCACATTGTTTACCCGTATGACACACTGCTCAACAGATTATGAAAAGTTACTATTTGCGCACACCTCTCAACACCTGATGAAAATCGACCAATTGCGCACACTTCTCAATGCCTGATGAAAATTGGCCTATTGTGCACACTTCTCAACAGTCGATAAAAAGTGACTCGTGCGCCGCACTGCATTTCATATGATAAAAATCAGATAAACAAAAAAGCCCAAAACATTCAGTTACATAAAGCTTTATTCTCAAAAAGCGAATATTGTATTATTTAGGAAAATATTTAAACTTTGAATTTTGTTATTCGGTCACAAAAAATCATATTTTATATTTAATACTTTAAAAAGGGGAAATCAATCAACATTTCCAGTTGTGTCTAGAGTATTAAGGAGTACCACAGAACGTTTTATAATCTAGGACAAGTTCATCTGTACATATTTCCTAAAATCAGTCTAAGAATTACGTAAGAATCAATAAGAATTATATACAATCAAACGTCATTTATTCTCATTCTTCTCATTTCACAATGAGAAACTGATAATTGTAAAATATCACTGGCTATACTTCAATAAAATAAACATTGACTACATCTAAAAAAATAATAAAAACATACAAATATGTCATTTATTAGCGTACAGTGTGTTGTTCATTGAAAAGGATTCACACCTATAAAAATATGTTAGATGAATGGGAACAAAGCGTAGCAACACTTTTTGTTCATTTGCACCTGTTGTGTTTTAAACATACCAGCCTAATGTAGAGAAACAAAGGGCAAGGGCGAAAGAGGCTGACATGCAAATGTTTGACATGTGACGAAAATTATTTAATTGACAATCCGTTTGTACAAAATGGCACAAAATCTAAGACAGATACTATTCAGACTACGCGAGAGTACGTGAGCCGTTTCATCATAGCAGAAGTGAAAATGTGTTGATGAAAATTAAATTCCTTAACATATTATGTCCAGATTCATTTTCTTTGCGCAAATAGTTCACATTGTACACTAATAGCTTTCAACGTGATCACCAAATCTAGGCTAAATGTACCTTCACCACAAAACAACTCTTCCGAAACGTTTCGACTACACGTTTAACTGCTTGGTATCAGATTGCAGCTGATTGTAACAGTTAAGGCCATTTGGTTCCTAGAGAGTCATATTGCCACACATGAAAGCAAAAACTAAGAAGTAAATATAGCATATATCATACGATAAAATCATTTATACTCACACGTTCTACCTTGTCATTTTCAGAATATTTATGTTACACAAGATCTATGGAAAATGTGGTTTTATCTTTAATAATACCATATGGAGCAATGAATCGATACTTGACAAAGTTGTGGAGAAAGTTGGTTTTTAATGAGTAATCATAAAGCAAAGGGAGAGAGAGGGTAAAATAGATTATCATGGCTCTGTAGTCTGTCAGTATTTAAACAAAATATCCATCACCACTCCTCCGTTTGGCCAGTAAGTATTGCTTGCATAGCACGAAAAAATAATTTTTGATAGTGGATTCTGTGAGCAACATCACATTTCATTCATGCGAACTGGCAGGAATTTACAGGTGGAAAAAAACTAGTAATCAATCACATTTGTCCTCCATTCCTGGGACTTCGTCTCTATGGCCACCATCACCAGGAGCCAACGCCTTCCTGGTTCAGCAGGAAGATGATACCTCAAAGACCTCATAGGGCTGTTCGCATACACCACATACATCTATACACATTTTCATCCCGATTAGTAATTTTGTGGTCACAGCCATCTCGAGTTTTGTCTCTCTGAAATCCGTTCACTGCTTTGGTTTCAATGTTACAGTCTCATTTTTAAGATGTTCTAGATTTTCCTCGAGAGTAGTAACTTGTGACGATAAGTAATCATCGGTTGTGACGACAGAAGTGGAATAATCCGCAGAAGATGACTCCAGCGCACTCGTGGAATATTTGGAGTCAAGGGTTACCTCCTTCAAGTCGTCCGGTGCTTTCGTCACTTTTAAACTGCTTTCCTCGCGTGTAGAATTAGTGCTGTTGACGCTCTTGGACTTGGAAATGCGTTCGTTTACTTCACCTTTGATGTGCGGACTGTTGCCTTCGATTTCGTGAGGGTCTTCCTGACCCACCTGGTTATTGTCTGGGTCCGACGAGCTATTTCCCCGAGCCCGCGGGTTGTTACTCTCCTGGGGTCGTCGACTGGATCCCAGGCGTGGGGCACTTTGCGTCGTCTCTCCGGCTGTTATAGACGATGAATCTGTGGTTTGCCAAGTCGTGTAGTCTTCACTAGTCGCCGTCTGTGTCCAAGTTGTTCCAGAAGACGACTGGCGGGATATAATCTCCTGCAGTGTGACAGTGGTCTCTTGAAGGGCTTCTAGAGTCGATGCAGTGTTGTTGTTTGACTCAGTTGTGATGGAATCGTTTGAAGACGTCCAGCCGGTCTCTTGTGTTGTGGCATTATCAAAGCCCGGTAGTGATGTTGTCGAGTTCGTTCTGGGTGCTTGGGAAGCCTCTGTTCCATTTGGCGTCGAGAGCGTTTGGTTAGTCACAGCTGACGATGAGGTGGAATTCACTGTTGTTGACCACTCCCCTGTTGTGTTTTGAGAAGAGTCTGTTGTAGATGCATTCCATGATGCAGGATTGGTAGTAAAATTCGACTCCGAAGGATTTTCAGTCGTTGTGCTTAGCGTCGTTGAGTTGGTCAGGGTTTGGTTACCGCTCGAAGCTGGCGTTGTTGTTGAAGCAGTCGTGTTTGTAATCAATGGCGTAGAGGTCGTTGAGTTTGCTTCTTGAGAATTTGTGATGTTTACAGGAGATGTGGACGTCGAAGGTGGGGTAGTTGCATTTGTCCGTGCGCGTTGAGCTGATGGTGTTGTGGTTATCGTCTGCACATTGGACAGGGTGGCTGGGCTTGGGGGTGCCCTGGGAACAGTGGATTGTTGTCTAGGTGTGCCTGGTGCCCTGGTAACAGTTTGACCTGACACCCTCTCGGAGGCACCGGCTCTGGTGCCTGGTGGAGTCGCTGGCCTTTGTCTTGCCCCGGCAGGCTGAGTTGGGCGGCGTCTCTCAGTCGTTGTTGTTGAAGAGCTAGGAGAAGAATTTTCTGTGGTAGATATAGTTGATGTCGTGGACGTTTCTGTGGTAGTGGTTGTAGCAGAACTTGGTGTCGTGGTTGGAGTGGTGGGTGTTGTTGGAGTTGTTGGTGTTGTTGGTGTTGTTGGAGTCGTTGGTGTAGGAGTAGTTGTCGTCACTGTAGTAGTAGGTGTGGGTGTAGTTGGCGTTGTTGTTGAAGGCGTTGTAGTGGTTGTCGTTGGAGTAGGTGTGGTTGTCGTTGTTGTTACTGTCGTAGTTGGAGCAGATGTAGTTGTGGTTGATGGGGGTGTTGTGGTTGTCGTCGGTGCAGGTGTTGTTGTTGTTGTTGCAGTCGTAGTGGGAGCCGGCGTAGTCGTGGTGGTAGTTGTAGTCGTTGTGGTCGTTGTAGTAGTTGGTGCAGGCGTTGTAGTTGTTGTTGTTGTGGGCGCTGGTGTTGTAGTTGTAGTGGTTGGTGCAGGTGTTGTAGTTGTAGTGGTTGGTGCAGGTGTTGTAGTTGTTGTAGTTGTTGTAGTTGTCGTTGGTACGGGAGTGGTAGTGGTCGTTGTGGAGGTCGTAGTCGTCGGTGTTGTTGTTGTTGTTGGAGTTGTGGTCGTAGTCACACGTCTTACTGTGGTTCTACGCCAGGGCGGTTGCGGCCTAGTCTGTTGTCGCTCTCTCCCTGTAGTTGGCTCGGGTATGAAGTCCGGAGGCAAAGGTTGGCCATTTGACAAACCACATACCGGAGCAGGTCCGACAACTCTTGGCGGACTGCACCGTGCAGCTTGTTGTCTGCTAGCCTGTCCATCACACGGTAACATGTTGGCGTTTAAGTCAAGTATATTGTTAATAGTTGTGAAACCGGAGGGCCCGAAGCACCTCAGAGGTCCTCGATCATCCAACAATAGTAGTTTGGTTTCCTCTTGTAGCAACCAGGCAATATTGCAACCACAGAACAGCTGGTTGGAGTAGAACTGGAACGACGACGAAATGTTAGCTTTCAAAGAATCAATTGTCCCGCATTCGAGGTTCTCTATGGAATTCGTATGCATGTTCATGGAGGATATCTGAGAGTTTGCGAAGGCGGAATTCCTCAGTGTACTGACGTTGTTTCCGTACAGGAAAAACGATTCCACTCTGCTAACATCGTAGAAGGCATGGCTGTTGATCACAGTAATGTTGTTCGTGTGAACGTTGAAGGAGCGAATGCTGTTGACGTTGTAGAACGCGTAGCTGTCGACGTTCACAATGTTCGACGTGTAAATGTTGAACTCGCCGACGTCGGTGAGATCGCTGAAGGCGTACTTGTCGATTGTACCGAGTTCTACGTTGAATATGGAAAGACTTTCCAGACCGTTGACGCCATAGAAAGCACATGGGCTGATTCTGCCAATCCGGCCGTTGTATATCCGGAGTTGGCGCAGTCGTGGCAGGTCGGCAAACGCCCTTGGCGGAATGGAATTAATGGCCATCTGGAAGATTGATAGGTGTTCGGCGTTGACCGGCAGCTCGCTTGGGAACTGCGTAAGGTCATACAAGTAACAACGCACCACCCCATCTGTACATGAGCATACGTCCGGGCAAAAGCCGTCCTGAGACTGAGATACTTGAAAGATGACTACGAGACACAAGGCGGTCTTCCACATCACTGCCACACCAAGCACCTGCAAAAGCCCAAACATAGCACATGTATCAATTCGAATCTCGAAGAATATATATAGCATACATGATAAAACCAGATCAGCGAGATAGGCTACAAATGATTACACATAAAAAATTGTAAATTTGTCCAAATTCCTATACCTATACATCATATACAAGCATAAAATATATTTGTTACAGAAATAGTGGTAACAAGGCTGTATTTCATCTCTCTGATGTTGCAGAAGGGATGTGAAAAAGGAAAAATATAGAAAATATGTTCGTTCGAAGAATACACAAAGAACTCCCTCATAACCCATACCACATCACGAATTTGCAACAGGAAAGTCACGATGAGTCTTCACACCAATGACACAATGTCAAGAACCTGCAACAGGAAATACCTGGTGATCCTAAGATGGTTTTCATACAGCAGCAAGAGGAAAGTCATAGAAACTGTCTCAGTGTCAGGAATACAATATAAGATAGTACAGCATAGCGAGTAAAACATACCGAACAGCAACGACATTGTGATAGCTGGCAAATGACCATGCGTTGCTGGTCAAATACGGCCTCTTGCCAATTTACTTCAGTTAGAGTTTTTTTTTTTTATAACCGTACATGTAAATACTTAAACAGTAGTAATTTACACCCCCTAACATCATGGGTTACGCAGACATGGGTAAAAAAAGGTGCAGCTGCAATAATTTAGACGTCACTGGTCTAGATTTGCTCTGGTCTAGAGCGTCCGCTTCGAGACCGGTAGATCCAGGATCAGTCCTTGATCGAGTCACACCTAAGACTTTAAAAGAGGAAGTTGTAACTTCTAGAGTGCTAGGGGATGTGTAATTTGTTACTGTTTAAACATTTACAAGAACAGTTCAAATAAAACTCTAACTGAGGTAAAATTGACAAGAGGCCGTATTTCACGAGTTACATGTGACCGTTTACCAACTGTCACACTGTCTGGTTTTATTCTCTATGCTGTACGTCTTAATTATATTTCTCTCCGGGATGTCACATTAAGCATCAGCAACAAAGAAAAATGTAGACAATATGTGAGCATGAGACATAGGAGACACATGACGGTGGGTCACTGATCCCACACCAGGCACACGCAAAGGGGAAAAATATTAGTGTGACGAATACTCTACAAGGCAATGCAAGTACAAGGCAGCCGTTACATCACCAATTCCAAATTTTCCACCTAAGATAAATACATATTTAAATAATAAATAAGAGATAGAAAGTGCTTTTAACATGTCTCATTTCTTGTGCCCCCCCCCCCCACCCCCCTAAGAGAGTAGATACTAGTTTTGGGGGAACAGCTTACATTTTCCTCCCATGCAGCGATCTTTGTAAGGGCATTTATTTCATCATAGGCAACTAACGAAAAACACTGATGTCTGCTCCTCCCTCAGGTGTTACATATATCAGCTTTATTTTCTATTTGTGTTTTTTCTACACTTGGGGGTACGATTGGGGTACGATTGAAAAAATCGATGAGTCAGGTTCATTTAAATACCTTTTTAAAACTCCCACAAACCTTGATTGCTTAAATTATGGTTTTTTCATTGTGCTTTTGAAGCAGAGGTATCGCTTTGAAACATCCTAAACCAATTTCCTTACATTTGCTCTGTCGCGTTTATGAGAAACATATATCCCAGCTTTTGGTTGAAAGCAGAATTCGCCAGTTCTGAGAACAAGAAAAATCCAGTTACTATTTTCGGTATCCTACAGCGCTAAAACATATTTTTGGCCGCTCTTGTTGACCTTCTGACGCTGATGACGTCATTAATAGACTGCCAGTCACACTCAGCACGCGCCAGTCATTGTCTGAACGTGCGTTATGGGTATTTAGCCTCGAAGTGTCCTTGATGACATTATTTGACCCTGGGAATGTCAAAATGGAAACTTCGAGAATGTAAGGTCAAGCAACATGGAATTTTACTGTCAGTTTATGGAGTTTCCTTAACAGTGACTTTCACTGTCAATTCCGAGTGTCAAAGATAATTTATAAATTTTTTAATCCGATTGTTGTTTACCGCCACACTCCAGAATTTTCACGTATACGATGGTGATCAGTATTACGGTAAAACTATAATTAATATCCCGTAAAGTTATGAAGTTTACATTTTAGGCTTAGTCTAACTAATCTTTTTTTATGCAATGGCCAGTCCGATCTTTAGATGAGCTGACAGTATGATATGATGAAGTGTAAAAATCTAATGAATCTAATGTAATATCTACACCTTTCACTCAGTCGCCTACAACATACCTTGCATCTTTCTTACATCACTGAAAACTGTTGACTGCTTATCTTCTTATAATTCCGTCCTATTTTCATACTTTACATACTTTCTTAGTTTTTGGTACTTTGTGTTAAAGACAAGGAACGTACTAAAATGAAGTATAAATCAGACGAAAGACCATTAAAAACTGTCCTGAAAAAAAAAATCGATTTATTCTGCTGTGATCTGTTGGGACCCACATGATATTGGTGACGTCATATCCATATTTTTGACAAAAAAGGGCGTTTCATGGTTCATTGGGTGAATGCGTTCAAATTTCTGTATGTGTGTGCCTTTTGATTGATTATATCTAGTAGTGTGTGTGTCAAGTGTCAAAATACTGATCTCACATCATTGGTCCCATTCTATTCAGAAAAGGTCGCCGTAGAACCAAAGTTTCAAATGCAATTTACTTGATCCAAAAAAAAAATCTAAAAAATAAATCGAACTACTTTCAAAGACAGTGTTTATTGGGCTTTAATCTGACATATACTTCATGTTAGTGTAGTTTTTGCCTTTAACGTCGCTTTGGGAACTGGCCTTGCGATTACTGACCCGGAACGTCCATCTCGGTTGACGGCTGGTATACGAATGTTTGTTTCTACGCATAGATCCCTTCTTCCCCGCACAACCCCCAGTTGCCAAGTTTTACGGAGTGCACTTCATCACAACATCCTTACAGAGGTTTGTACAACCTCAGATTCACGGCCGTTACAATTCTAAGGTGAGTGAAAATCAATGTCATCCCAGTTTTCCTTCCATCAGCCTCCTTACATATATATTGCGGGAAATGTCACTTGCGTGCACGTTCCATCGCTGGAGAGTGTGGAGTGCGTCTTCACAAAGCTGCGTGACTCCATTGTAACTTTGTAAAAGTGACCTATGGTCTCTCACATCAATATATGAATTCATTTTGCCTTATAAATCGTCAAAATTGATCTCTAATACAGCCAGTTTTTCTTCAAGAGTTACTAAGAAATTCCTACAACACTATTCTTTCAGTTAGGAAATAAAGTCAGCACCTTATGCCCATGAACTGTTTCAGAAATGAATATGTCCACCACATACATGTGCTGGTTCTACTTAGGTTAGTTAGGGGCTTTTGAATCTTTGCGTGGAAACAGATATTCGCATTCCGACCCTCAAACAAGGTGGACGTTCCAGGTCAATAATCGCAAGATCAATTCCCAAAACGACGTTTAACACAAACCACCAAAGAACTAAGAAAGTATATAAAGTACGAAAATAGGACGGATTATACAAAGAGGAGAAGTCAACAGTTTCCAGTTATATTGCAAAGACGCAAGGCATGATCTAGGCGACTAAGTGAAATCAGTATTCAAATCGTGTACCATACCGGTATATACGTTGTCGATACCAGCATATGTATCTCACTTGCGCTTTGATTACAAGTGTTCATATATCCAACGTGGCCAGTTAACTCAATAGGATAAACATTGATTTCGTCGCAAACGGATAGTACTTGAATGGCGAGGTAGAAAGCTCAAATCCAGCTGTCGCGGTTGCCGTTTCAAGTCAGCCGCTAATGAATGTCACGGATATGGTTTACTCCATCGTTGAACTTTACCGTTGTCGTTATGGTGAATACGGCAATAAATACCAATCAAATAAACAGATAAATAAATATATTGATTATTAAATGATTCAAATACCAAAGATTATTTCCACGATAAAGTCTAGCATTGCAGCTTACGCAATCGTCTATTTGAGACATTCAACAATGGAAATTTCAACTAAGGGTAAAGGTAAAAGGAAGCGTAGTTTACGTTTTTGTTTTGAATCAGTATACGATCACCTAAATGAATTTCGATAAAGATCGATAAAGTTTGTATATTAAATGTAGTGACAGTGCGGTATTTTGAGTAATTCTAGACAAGTGATATCTAAAATATTCGCATTAACATCACAGCATATCTTTTACCTAATTTTGTTTCAGCCACGGTGCTAGGGGTCGTGTAATTGGCGATTATTTTAACATTTATATAAATGGTTAGAAAACCTTTAAATTGAGATGAATTTAACACGACGCCGTACTTCAACAGTGACGTGTGACCATTTGCAAAATATCATACTGTTGTCGATGCCCTGGCATCGGTTGTATCCTCTGTACTGCAGTGTTTTATATTGACAGCCATCAATACCTTCCTTGTGTCCGTTTTATACAAATAATTTACCCTCAACGAAGTTCATTGTGAGAGGCAAGGCCTTGTCTTGAACCCGACACAGGCCTTGGTTCGTGGCTGGCGAATTAAACATGCCAAACGGAGGTGAACACGTTAGATGGATACAACATGTCAAGGGCGCATAACCTCAGCCAACGTGGCGTTTCCCCGGGTTATGACTGCCGGTTTAGAATTTCATCCGTTTGGGAATGGGTGTTGCCAGCGAAATCAATTGTCTTCACACCGAGAACTGGTTAAAATACAACAGCACTGTATTTAACTTATTCTGCTAAAGGCGTGGCGAAAGTGGGCGTGTAAGATGTTGTTATTTAAGTACCGGTATTTACATGAATAGTTTTAATAGACCCTGACTGAGGAAGGTTAAAAATGAATCTAGGCCCCAAACCAGGCATTCAAATACCAGCAAATCCGGGTCAATAATCGCAAGGCTACAAAGCAATGTTCAACACCAATCACCGAATAACTTAGTTAGAATTTTAGACAGATTCATGCCAAGAAATGCAGTCAAGAGTTTTCACTGAAGATGGAAAGACACAAAGAATGTTGTAGACGAATTATGCCTGACTTCACGGGTCATGTCTGATCATTTCCCAACAATCATACTGTCGACGCAACTCTGCAACTTCTACTCTCCATGCTGCAATCATTGTATTTATGCAGAATTAATTTTATTGCTGTTACAAAATACATCAGCGAGTCCCGCTTCACCGAGCATTGGCAGAGCCACAAAGGCAGATTTGAATTATTCTAAAAAGAAATAAAAGCTTCAAAACCCTCCTCTTGGATAATATAGTTTTGAATTGGGAATATCCAACCAGTGTTATATTAAGCTAAATGAACAATAATAATGATAGTATATGAGCTTCTATCAAGATTTTAAAGTTTGAATGAGAAGAACAGAACATTAGGTTTTGTCCCTGCTGTGTAGGGTTGTTATTACATGAACATCGAAAATGTCATTTTATTACACTATTATTCGTGACATTGTAAATTTCGCGTAAAGGTTCTTTTTTTTGCAATTAGCCACAGCCTAAATAACAAGTTCAAAACATGACATCATTTTCCGATTTAGAAATATTTGACGCAGAGGAAAACGGCATGAGAAATCCACACGGTTTTACAGTGTTACGCCTCGTACATAACTGTCACATAGTCAATGTTTGAACAAATACTCCTCCTAAAGACAAGAGGCCATTTATAAGGTAGCCATACGGAAAATATGCCTGTTACAGCATCTTAGTCCCTTATTATCACTAAATTTGCAAGCCTCAGACATCTTGGCGATGTTGATATTTTCATGCCTTCTCTACCTAGAGAGCCTCGCATAGCTGGTCAGTTCTCCTAGCTGACAATCAGTCACGTCCAGCACACGAACCCTTATCTCCCAGGTAGACCATAGGGTAGACCGGCTCTCGGTATGTCGGTATTTTGCTTCGGAAGAATCTACAGTCCAATCAAATTGATGCATTCAAGATTTGAAAGTCGTTAACTGAAGACTCAAAACATTTGTATACCAGCCGTCATCCAAAATGAACACAAACGACCAAGATTCTAAGAAAGTACGAAATTAAGACATATTCCTACAAAGAGAAGCAGTCAACAGTTTTCGATGATGTTGAAAAATACGCAAAGCATGTTCTAGGCGAATGAATGAAATCAAGTATGCAAATCAAGTATCATGCTTAGTATATAAGTTGTCCATAATCAATATATGTGTGTCAGTTGCAATCGTCCATAGATAATATTAAAGAAAACAACATGTCCCGATTTGTAGACTAGGGTGATAGCTATATGGTATCTATTTTCACAGTTGGTAGAGCGTCTGCTTCTGGAGCTGTAGATCCAGAGTCAATCCTGGTTCGAGTCACACCTAAGACCTTAAAAGAGGGAGTTGCAACTTCCACGCTTGGCGTTCAGCATGAAAAGGATAGTGCAACGACTGGTAGACCCGTATCAGTATAATGGCTCGGGCGGGGCCACTTACTTGCCTTCGGTAAGGCGTCTCAGTGAAAGAGCCCTAAATAAAAAGGCGGTGGAAATCCGTCCTGCAACAAGGAGGCACATTACATGCACGCTAAGGATTCCTTCGTCCTCATATGACTGAAAAAGTGTTAAGTACGACGTTAAACCCCAAGCACTCACTCACTCTATTTTCAGCGTCAAATACGACATTTGTATACATGTCGTCAACCGAAGAAGGGTGGCAAACGCGCGGTAGCATTCCGTATCTTAATCCGTACCATGCTGGTTTTATACCGTTTAAGTTGCTGTTAATCAAAATATGTAATATACACGCCTCAGGTAAACCTAAACCCTTATGCCAGTGCCCTGGATCTTAAAACATGCATAGTGACGGATATTCCACAGCATTTGTGCTGATTCATAAAGATGTCATAATCTTTATGAATCAGCACAATTAGCACTTCATGGTGGTAATCCAGGGGCCGGTTTCACTTAGCTAAGTTTGCCCTTAAAGACCATGACGACCTATACTATACAGATATAGAGTGAACTTAGCTTAAGGCTACTTAGCACAATCATAAAGATGTCATAAATTAAGCCATGGTAGTAATCCAGGGGCCAGTTTCATGAAGCTCACTTAGCTAAGTTTGCCCTTAAAGAACATGACGACCTATACTATACAGATATAAAATGAACTTAGCTTAAGGCTACTTAGCACGACGTATGCTGCATGAAACCAGCCCCTACTGTCATCACACAGAAAGGGGAATTGAAAACACGCAAGGACTGGCAATGCTTATCCCATTTCGGAGAAAAGATTATATATTTACTCCTTAGGATATGGCCCATCTTGCACGAGCACCGTGACCGTTTTTTTGCTAAATATTTACTTTTGATTGTGTCTATCATCAGACAAATCAACAGAAACTATAAAATATACCTGAAATAAAGGGTCTATGTTTAAAACACGGCAAAACAGAGTCTCGAGTTATTCGGAGTCAGGTCCTGTGTGGGTAGATAAAGCACACCTTTCTTCAAAAATACCTGAGTTTCCTCACGATGGTAAAACAATGAAGTCAAACAATACGAGATGTCAGTACTGGCCGAATTCGTTTCCCTTCCAGGCCTTTAAGGGCAGGAACCCTACCCTCGTTGGCTTCATCCAATGCTAACACACCCGTGGGCTAGTCAACAGGTAATTTCTTCAGCAATCAACCTACAGGTAAACACTTACCTGTGCGTAATTATTGTCGATATATCGTACTCCTCCCAAATCGGAACGTCTTGGAGATTTTGACAAAATGTCTGACAGACTGGTCTTTATACCGTCCTCGTCACCTTCGTATAGCGACGTAAAACAAACAGTCTTTGCGGGCTATCTTTAAGACAGGGTATGGAAAAAGCTGACCACAAGAGTTTAAGGCGCGTCGAAATACCCTAAGTTACATCGGCAGCACACAGCCTCGCTAGCTGGCTGCTGCTCACCAAGCCTAAATCTCGAGAGCCAACAACGGCACACAGAGAACCGCAACGCCAAATACAGCACTGTTTATCCTCAACTTAAAACCGCGTTGCGCTGGTTTTGTCAAAGAGGCCAAAGTAAACAAGTCATGTTTGTTTCATTTGAGATGTATTTATCTTGGCCCCAACAAGTTGGATATATTGCGCAAAGATATATGCTGGAGTCACCATCAAAATTTTTCCTTTTCATGGATGTGTTTATTTATTCATCGATTAGATTTATTCCATGCACGTGGTGTGACACGATTGGCGTTGCTCTCCAACGCCATGATTTCCAGTCCCAAAAAAAAAACCAAAAAAAAAAAAAAACGAGGTCTTAAGCTCGTATACATCAGTTTTGGCAACACTTTTGTTTAGCACAATATACTCTATATCTGTCAAAAAATTTGCCAGGTCTCAGTTTTTATCGGCTTAAGTCTGATAAGGCCTTAAGAAGAAAGGCGCATTCCCCTAAAAACAAAAAGGAAAGCATTCCGCTTAGTTGCAGTTCGAAGGGAGAGGTGGCAGCGATGGTCATATTTTTCATCGTTACCTTACATACAAAAATCCAAGTACACTGTCTATAGTATGCAATACATCTATTCTCCCTAGGGCAAGAGCCTATATGGTTATACAAAACCTTGACACGAGCCTAGACGAAAAATAAACAAAAGCGAAGAGCCTGACGAGTTAGGAACAAGTGTGAGGTAAACAAAGCTCGTCTGGAGTCACAATTCAACAGATATTGAGCGATTCAAGTGGTGGTAAGCCATTGGAGGTGGGGGGGAGGGGGGGGGGCTTGATGGGCGGGAGAGGGATTCATCCGCTTCTGTTAGAAGTCAGGCATACCTGGGTCGTGTGACAAGTTATGGCTGGCCACTTAACATCGGACAATGACCCGTGGCCAAGGTCTCTCAACTGACCACTAAGTCTTTAGGAATAGGGGCAGTCCGACTACCTCAACCCATTACCACGATTACGACAAAGATATGAAGCGTAACTTAGAGAGTGGGATACCCCAGAATCACTGGATAATCGAGTAGACCACGCGCGGGAGGGGATTTGGCTGATCTTTTGTAAATCCCAGACAAGTGGCGTGTTTAAATTTCGGGATACTTATTTACTTTCGCGCACATGTGGGCAAAAAATTGATGTCTCACTGGAGGTGCAAGTTTATTCAGAGATATGAGATTTATCTTGGTGCTTAGCTTAGCTCACATTGCGAAGTTTTGTTCAGTGAAACACCGCTCTCGTTGGGACAACCGACTTCATCTGGTTTCGACCTCTCTGCTAAAGAGACAGTGGCATCGACCATATCGACTCCTAAATTCGCTGTACAAGGAACCGCGGGTCGGTGACACACGCTGTATATCCCTTGGAGATTTGTTATCCCATTTTTCAAATTTGCAGTGGCGTAGACTTCTGAAGAAAAAATGCGGTAAAACAACACTGCACAACGCTCAATTGCATTACACCTGTACGACCTTTTTCTTATTTCCAAGTCGATACTTCCAGAGATTATTGAGGGACAGTCAATGCAATGAGCATGACGTCTCTATTTCCGCTTAACCCGGGAATTGGGGATCTGTATTCATCGTGTTGAAAGATATCGCCACATTAGATATATGAACAGGCGCAATCAAAGCTCAACTGAGATACATATTTTATTATCGACATCTTATACACTGGCATGGTACACGTTTTGAATACTGATTCCAGGTGACTATCATTCCCTTAGAACATACCTGTTTCCATCATCACTGAAAAGTTTTGCCGCTTGCACGATTCCGTTAAAAATTTCGTGTGTTTTGTGCTTTCTTAAAACTTCAAAATTACTTGGGGGTTTGTGTAACACGTGGTTTGAGAATTCGTTTTGGCAACTGGTATACGAATGTCAGTTTCGACGCATAGATTATTCATACAACGATAAGGACGAGTTGTAACAGACCTGGATAACATTTGGAATGTCTTAGACCTCAAAATCGTTTATACCTGTCCTTTGTATAAACTTGGGATAATCTTTGTACTCCTTGGTCTAAGATGATTACAATGTCATGTGGCATCGCTATTCCTTCAATATAGAATCTTTTTGTTCTTGACACCACCGTAAATATGAGGGGATTGGAGCTCACCTTTATAAAGGCAGCACCTTTGTGATATGATAATGCAAAACGGCGGCCGTCGATAGGGCGTTTGACCATTGATGTTGCTTGTTTTTTTGGGGGGGAGGGGGGGGGGTTGGCTTATCATCAAGCACTCCGGTTTTCACCATCTAGGAAGCTGACCGTTGTTACACAAGGTAGAAATTCTTGAGCGCGGCGGTAAGCACCAATCAGTATATTAGGAAAGCAATAAGGTGACGTGTTGTTCGAATCGAGCTCTTGGCTCTGGAATTTCATTCCTCAGAATAAATGCCATCTAAAATATTTTGCCCGGTTTTTTGGTTTCATCTCTCCGACCCACAAAACTCACACATAAGGTATCCGTCAAGACCAAAACAGTTCTGACTACAGAGTGTGTTCATTGTAGTGTTGTTTACCGTCATTCTGAAGGTTGTATCCGTGGCCTCCGTGGCCTCCGTGGCCTCCGTGGCCTCCATGGCCACTGTGGTTAACGTGCCCAGGGGCTTCTCACCGATGTCTGGTTTTCTCTCACCATATTGCCGGCTGCCTTCGTATATGTGAAATATTCTTGAATCAAACTCCAATGAAATAAATAAATAAAATATAAGATGGCGATCAGTTTCATTGGTATAGGAAACCGGAGTGTACGCATAATCCCCCCCCCCCCCCCCCCCCCGTCCAACCATTGGAAAGTTAATTACAAACTATTCGACGTACAGGTTTATATTGTCAGAAGGCAAGCCGGCTTCAGTGACGGTTAGACTGCTCATTGCCATGAAGGCCAGTAAACGTAAGACCAAGGGAAACTGGAACTTCCTAGTCAAAACCGGAACTGAACTCACAGCTGGTGTACCAGAGTCGATTCACTAAATGTTGATAAACAGCGTACCTAAGATTTGTTTTACACGGCCTGTTTTACGTGTGATTGGAACGTCTTTGGCAAATCAAAAAAAATGTTCCTAAATTATTTATGAAAGTCACTGCGAAGTTGATATTTGCCAGGCCTGTTCCGTGGATAGCGGTTTTACTTTCATCGTGTTCAATAAAGTCGTCACAGTGGATCTATGATACTGCTGAAAGTTGCATGACTGGAAAAGGTCTTGTGTCCCCTCTCCTGTTGAAAACTGTTGACAGCACATGATATAAAATGAATACAGCAGAGAGAGAGTAAACCAGCACAGCGACAGCAATGTGACAGTTGGCAAATGGTCACACGTAATGGGTGTCTCGGGTAATGTTAAATCGCATTTTTAAGAGGGTGTTATAATTTGCTACTGTTTAGGCATTACATGAACAGTTAGAATAAAACCCTAACTGAGGTAAATTGACAAGGGGCCGTATTTCAACGGTTACGTGTGACCATTTGCCAGCTGCCATACTGCCGTCGCTGATCTGTTTTTTCTCTCTATGCTGCACGTCTTAATTACATTGTATTCTTGCTTTAACCAGGATCCTGCTGGTGAGCTGAGCCTCTTCGAGGCCTGGTCCCTTTGCATTATTTTAATGTTATTGTATGTTAAATGTGATGACGACAAAGTATTTGGAGTAATCCTAGGCCAGTGACGTCTAAAAAATTGCTACATCACTACATCACTACATGACGTCTAATAAATTGCTACATCACTAAATCACTACATGACGTCTAATAAATTGCTACATCACTACATTTTATGTCCCTTATTCTGCTTAAGCCACGGTGATATGGTGCGTGTAATTTGCTATTATTTATGCATTTACATGAACAGCTAGAATTTGAGGTAAATAAACAAGGGGCCGTATTTCACTGGTTACGTGTAAACCAATCCGGACCGTTTGCCAGCTATCACACTGCAGTCGCTGCTCTGGTTGTTCTCGTTATGCTGCACGTCTTAATTATATTGTATTCCTGCTTAAACCAGGATTCTTCAGGTAGTTTCCACCCACCATAATGCTGGTCGCCGTGGTATAAGTGAAATATTCTTGAGTACGGCGTAAAACACCAGTCAAATAAATAAATCTTCAGGTAGACTAAGCATTCCCGAAGCGTTGTCACTTTGCGGGTTTTTTTGATGTCATTGTATTTGAAATGTGATAACACAACAATTTGTGTAAATCTATACCAGTGACGTCTAATAAATTGTAGTTAACATCACTTCATTCTTTTCACCTAATTCTGCTTAAGCCATAGTGCTAGGGCGCGTGTAATTTGCTATTATTTGTGCATTTACATGAACAGCTAGAATAAAACCTTAACTGAGGTAAATTGACCAGGTTCCGTATTTCACCGGTTGCGTGCGACCATTTGCGGGCTGTCACACTTTTTTTCTCTCTGTGCCGTATATATTCGAAGAATGACGATTATGAGTTGTGTACAGTATGTTAGCGCCCATCCAGTTTGATTGTGACGGTTCAAAGTTTGGGATGACATAAATACAAATTATTAACCTTTCTCTCATGAACACATAACTAAACAGATAACTTTTTTGAGCACAGTAAATACAAATGGTTTTAACATTTTGCTAAATAAACACGTTTAACATTTTGCATCTGTATTGGCATTGGCTACATTTACATAATGATTCTAATAGCCCCAACGTTCATATACTACATATTGGAAGTAATGAAAGCAAACATATATATAGCATTCCATGTTGTAAGAGTTTAGTACATGTACCCAGTTGTTTGCAAATTGCATGAACAATCTGTATACTACAAATCAATAAATATTTAAATATTCTCACATTAACTATATGTTCATGGCTGTTTAATACAGAAAACAGCGTATAGAAAGCGGAGTTAAATCAACACAGCGATTTGCTGGATTGTTCACATATGGTTAAACATAAACGATGAAATATCACTTCGATTAATGACAGTCTGTTAGTAGAATTACCCAACACGTCTCTAGACGCAGTTCCAGTGAAATAAGCGATATAATTTTGAGTAATGTCTTACACTTCCTATAAAACAGACAAATGATAATTAAGTGAGAACGCTTCGGATATAGACCGATGGCGTTAGATTTGAATATGTGTCTTGACGTTCACCAAGTTTTATTAACTTGTCTACAGGAAGTTGTCCCCCCTGAATCATAACTCCGTCGTATTGATTTCGGCTTCCGTGTCCTTGTGACAAGCCCTTGAACAGCTACGATGTTATAGGTTATATGAGAGCGCTGCTTTGCGTAAACTTGCTTAAATTTATCAACTACAATCTCCTAAACTCTCACGCGGTACAGTCACATACACATTGTGCTCCTCCGTATAACATATAAAAGAGAAATTAGCCCATAGCGTGATGTGTTGCAGTTGAAGTGATATCTCTGATAACCTCAAGGGGGCGGGGGGAGGGGGGTAGTAATCCTCGGGAAAAGAACCTTTTTCAGAAACGGACAAAATTCTGATATACTTTAACTAGGTGGAAACTAACAGTGGAGACATTTATGGTGTGTGAACAACCTAAACTGTTGGTGTGGCAATATCGTCCAATCAGAGCTCCAGCACTCTTCAGTTTGGAAGTAAATTTCGGACGCGTGTGTAACGTATAATACTGGTTTACTTCAACATGCCGAACCTCTAAACCCTATATCACGTCCCGACAACTCAAGGCCATACTGATGCTACACCGACCAGTTTTCTCTGGGTATGCAATGCACCAGACCAATGCAAGCTGGGTGCGTGGTTAGCTTTTCACACATTATGACGCGAGATCTGTAATATTAGAGCACCGACTGTTAACGAGAGTTTCCGAGTCACGTGGTCGGTCTGACCGAGGAAAGCCAATGGCGCACCTGAATGACCTATTCTTCGACTAGCTGGCAATCGCATTCTCGCGAGAGTTACTACAGACGAGACAATGATAGCTCTTGCACATATTAATGAGCCATTGACGCATAAATATTGGCCACAAAAATTGGGTAGCCTTATTAAAATATCACAATTCTGGCTTCCAAGTAACCTTAGAAATGCACATGGAACAAACGTGAATGATAATTCAGCAAAAGTTAAGGAATGTGATGCACATGGCGTAGTCCCATTGATCAGTAGAACAGCCGATCTATTCTTTTCATTGCTTTCTGTATATATTTGGAGCATTTGAGCAAATAAGGAAACGCTATTTTGAGCTTGGCATTTGAGTGCAGTGGATGATCAGCTCAATTTCAACGACGCAAAAGTACACGGAATGACAAATACCTTGTTTTTGTCTAAAGAAAAAACAGATTGAATATAAGCGTCATGTCCGACATTCATATACCACACGTAGTCCGTAAAGGGCGTTCCAAGTCGATAATCGCAAAATCCATTTCCAAAACAACGTTTAACACTAGCTCCCAAAGACAAAGGTATGTAAGAAATTATACAAATAAGAAATAAAGCCGGTAACGCACAAGAGAGAAGCGGTCATCAGTTTTCAATGATGCCGGGCAGACAGTGGATATTCCAGGCATGAATTGCATATCAAAGTTCAAACTTGGTCGAGTGACCTTACCGACTGATCTCTGAAAGAAGATCCGGCAGAATCAAAAACGGATCGTGTGCATCGTACAGCTGATATATCGACGTCGGCCCGATGAATAAAGCCGCATTTTCATCAGTATTGCTTCAGAATGGATTGGAGGGTTGGCTAGGTGGCCATTACAGCATTCTCACTTTACCCAAGTGTGGAAAAGATTGCCATATTTGAGTTTCTACAAAACAAGAGAAATGCGAAAACAACAGCAGTAAGTAAGCACTATTAGGTATCTGTAGCACTATAAGCCCTCTTCTTTATGTCAACTATTACGATCAAGAGTTGTAATTCGTGTGGACATGAAAACCTCTCCGTTTCTCGCCAGGTTATCCGTCAGTTCCGCTTAGTCGTGTTAACCACGCGAAGGTCATCAGTGGTATGCCAAGGACAACTGAAAATAAAAGCGATTTATTAGCATTTTAAATGGCGGACCTGGGAATTAAACTGACAATGAAATAATTAAAATATTTATGAAACAGCAGTGTACCATCATAATCTTATTATCGTAAATGTAAATATATATATCAATGAAATTTGAGAATAAATTTAGTAGATAAAGTTCGTTAGATACCAGGGTGGTGACAACATTTTTTCCTTTTACAAGAGTATCACTCTGCGTCTCTTCAACTTGAAAAAAATAACAAAAACAGAGGACCAGTTGTCTTCGAAAATACTTCAAAACTTGAGGTATTTGGTTGATTTTTTTTATTGGTGTGGCACGCCGAACTCTGGGATTTTCCACTAATATTACGGCTGACCGTTTTAGTTCAAAACATTTGTTGTAGTGACTTTCTTATCGTTACCTGTTGAGAGAGTGGTTGTATAGGGGCGGGTATTTTCGTATCTACGGTAGGTAATTGCATTCAAATGACACCACAGTTGATGTATTTCTTGTTTATGGTAGCTGGCAGATGGTCACACGTAACCGGTGAAAGACGGTCTCTTGTCGATTTACCTGAGTTGGAGTTTTATTCCAACTGTTCATATAAAAGCTTAAATAGTAGCATTTTAACCTCCCCGCTAGCACCATACTAATTTCTAATTCCGCTTAAGCCGCGTTGGTAGAGGGTGTGTAATTTATAACTATTTAAGCATTTACATGACTTTAGAATAATACCCTGGCTGTGGTAAACAGACAAAATATGGTTAAGACGTACAGCACAGAGAGAAAAACCAGAGCAACGACGATAGTGTGACAGCGGGTAAATGGCCACAGATAACCGGTGAAATACTGCCTCTTGTCAATTTAACTCAGTTAGGGTCTTATTCTAACTGTTCATGTAAATGCATAAATACATTTCAAATTACCCACACACACCCCGAGCACCATGGCTTAAGCAGAATTAGGTGAAAAAATGCAGTGATGTTAATTGCAATATTATTGGGCGTAACTGTTCTTGAAAATACCGTATTTCACCTGCAATATATGTGACAATTGTCCAGGTATCACACTATGTCACACACTATGCTGTATGTCTTTAATTATATTAATGTCTGCATCGAAAGACTTACACAAACTGGTAAATGTAATTCAAAAAGTCGATCAAATATAGAACTCTAATATATTTCACGCACGGTGAACAAGGATAAGAGACAAAATAAAAGTCTTTAGAATTGAATTACAAACGCCGCTAACGACAGTAGAGCGAAACAGGTCAGAGAGTTCACAGCTAAGCTGAGTTAGTGGGGCGTTGGCGTTACCGATGTCGTCTGCTAAAAAGACTTGTATCGCGAGTATACCGGTTTTTGTATTAAGGTATATAAGAGGGCGTTTCCTTTGTGAGAGCCGTCGTCTAGTTGTAAATGCGTAAGTTATTGATCGCCTGAGTAAAGCTTACCATTATGGTGTCAAAATTCTTTTGTGCGACCACAGACTTCACATGAACTTGGCTCTTGAAGAAAGGTTAATGGTGTTGTGAAGCAATTCGGATCATCAAGTGCGATTTCTGTCCCAGTTTCGAACTGACACTCGTCAAACGTGGTCAAAGGAATAATTTCAAGACTCAGTTCAGCTAATTTTATCACGATGAAGTTCTAGTATAGTCTGTTGTAGTTGGTACAGAGTTCAATGCACTGTGTTTAACACGGATCTAAGGGTCTCCCCTTCTCAACAAGAATTTCCCTCTGCATATTGTGTTTTGTTGCTCCTGTATCATTTATATCCTCTCCTATCTAAGTGATATTTTTTCACCCGTCTCTAAGTTCCTCTGTGATATCCCTCATCTGCACCTACATTGCATGGTAATAATGAGACAAACCAAGAATATGATGTTTAGGAATGACAAGTTTTTTTCCCTTCTCTCGCCCTTGACACATATGGTTTGGCTAATTCACTGGGCAAACTAAAATATGTAACAATTAACTCTCGACCACATTCGAAAAATTTTGAAAACATTACAAAGCCACCTACTTTTCAGCGAATAGAATGATCTGTTCGGTTTCCACCCAGCATAATGCTGGGCGCCGTCGTAAAAGTGAAATATTCTGAAATGTGACGAAAAACTCCAATCAATTAAATAAGAAAATAAATATTTTCCGAGAGGTAATGTGTGAACAAAAATTCGTAAACAGAGTTACAACATTAGAACAATATCTGAAAAGTTCGTGTATTAGTTCGTGTTAATTTAAAGTAATTCTCACACATTTACAGTGTATGTATGTGTTTCAAATAATTTTGCTTACAATATTTATGTATCTATTGTAGGAAATTTATTTTATGGGACACCATACAAAGAATTTGTTGTTGTATTGTAAATAAAACATAGTGACACAGGTCATTTCTTCTATGAAACAAACTGGTGTTATCAGTCATTTCTCGTAGGTGAAAAAAAGGCGCATAAGATGATATTTTACGTTGTGGATATATAGGCAGCAGCACGACATTAGTTGTTTTCGAAAAAAAGTCTAATAAATTGCAAAAGTAACATCTCTGCATTTCTTTTACCTATTTCTGCTTAAGCTGTTGTGATAGGGAAGGTGTACGTTGGTACTTTGTAAACATATTCACGGACAGTCAAGACAAAAATCCAACTGAGGTAAGTTCACAGAAGGTCGCATCCCATCGGTAATACGTGTACCTGTGACCATTTGCCAACTACCACACTATCGTCATTGCTCTGTTTTTTTTCTCTCTCTTTCCTGTAGTCTTTTATGATTTAACTGTACACCAATTATTGAGAAATTTCGACATTGTTTCCGTGTTGTCAGCAAGAATTATTTCACAGCTGACAATCACAACTGAAAATTAGTCATATTTTGTCACGTGTTATAAACCGAGGAGAAAAACTGTATTTTCCTGACTCACCAGCCTTTATGACGTCACGTCCCCACGATCGGGATGATCTGCTACAGGTGAAGTTAGCCGTGTAGTCATAGTTACCACAGTCAAACGGGAGATTTTCAATAGGCATATCTGCCAGCGATCCCAAACCGGAAGTGACGTTTGCTAGCGATGTAGAACAACGAACGTCCTTGAAAACCAGACGAAGATACTCCGTTCTCTTGGGATGGAACATCCAGCAGATGTTGTTGTTGCATGTCACATTCACTGGTTTAAAGGTCAGTCGAACTGCGACAGTGTCCTTAAGTTGCTCAATGGTCCCACAGTCGAGTTGGTCAATGGTAATGTACTGAAAATCCGCATACTTTAAGGTCGTGTCATTAAGGGCAAATCTCTGGAAGTGACCAATGTGCATTTTGTAGAAGCTGAGAGTCGTAAACTGTGTGTTATTAGAGACTGCATAACTTTCCAGGACATCAATCTTAGAAAAGGTCCAAGAAAAGGTCGAAATCATACTGTTATTAGAAATGGCTTTAGGTCTGATGATTGTGAAACTGGACTGATACGCCCCCAAAGTTCCAATTTTCCCAATTTGAGTAAATGCATAGCTCTTTATGTCCGACACTGAGCTCTGAACAAACTGAATCTGTCCTAGCTCAGTGATATTCGAAAAGGCATAGCTGTCTACTGTTTCCATGTACGAGGAAGCTATGATCATGGTTTTCAAGACACCAATATTTGAAAAAGCTTTTTCACCAAGTAGTGATATGTTACACTTGTATATAGTGACAGTATTTATATACCGCACATCACTCACGGCCATTGGTCGGAATTCTCTGATTTTCGATTCAAAGAACTCAATTGTTCCCAAATAATCAATGTTTGAGATTGCAGATTGGTTCAAATGTGCAATCGTACAATTATGAAACTTCAGTTTTCCGAAATATTCAATTGCTGAAATGGCATATGACTCTAAGCTCCCTATTAAACATTCTATGAACATAATGTCCGTGCCGTTAAGTCTGGAAAACGCAAATGGTCGAATTTTTCTAATAATGCTGTCAGATATCTGAAAAGATTTCAAGCTTTCAAAACGAATGAACACATCTGAAGGGATCTCCGTCAAATTCATGCTGGTAAGCTTTAAATTTGTCACATTCTTGTGAATGTCATCCGGAATGGAGGTTAAACCTGCGCATGTCATATTATTCCCGGAACAGGAACAACTTGCTGGACATGCGCATCGGCCTTCAGGTGCAACCAGTATAAGAAGGACAACGATGCTGATCCACATAATTGAGAACTGCTTCTGAAACGAAATTAAAATGACGATTTTCTGAATACTGATTTATTTATTATCTAATCAGTGTTTTTACTTTTCTGATAATTACTTAACATATTGTCTAAATACATCATCCTGAAGATGAACCTCTTTATGATTTTTTCCTCCGCAGTTCATTGCTGAAAATAATTTGGAGAGTTGACTCACCTTTGCCACAAGCGTATAGCCTTTGTGGCCTTCTTGATTGGGGTTTCACTGCGCGTTTTAGATTATCTCACGTTATTAACTGAAAAGGTCCTGGGGAAAACGACTGTACGAGATGGTTAGCGCGCTAGCGCAATGTGGTGACCTATTAACCTCTAACCAATGCAGTCGCTGTGAGTTCAAGTCCAGCTCAGTAAGTGGGAAGGTCTGCCACCAACCTGCGGATGGTCGTGGGTTTCACCCGGGCTTTTTACTCAGTATCCTCCCACCATAATGTTGGTGTAAGCCGTCGTGTAAGTGAAATATTCTTGAGCACGGCGTAAAACACTAATCAAATAAATAAAGAGATAAATATAAGTGAAAGAAACTGGTGTGCCCAGAATAAACTCTTGCCATCTGCAAGGTGCCCAAGACTTTACACGTCAACGGAACCAGCCCAGGATGAAGGTATTCCCTAGTTTCCCTAATGATGGGCAACGAAGACGAAATAAGAATCATTATACAAACACGTGGCCGATGGTAGGTAAAATCTGACAGTACATACACTTCGCATACCTTGTACGAGAAGGTACACAATCTGTAGGAAGAGTTAGATGCTGATTTGCTGTCATATTAAAATGTTATTTCATAATACTTCTTTGACCATTCAATCGATTCCTCAGGTAGGTCCGCCTTGTGCTTAAGAGCTTCCAGAGGGCTATATTTCATTGTCACTTCCGAAGTTTTCTATTTGCATAAATTCTTTGCCAACTTGGAACGGTAGGCATAGAGCACTGCTTGTGTCTTTCCAACATCAATGAAAACTGTTGACTGCTTCTATTTGCATTATTCCCTCCTATTTTTGTAATTTATATACCTTCTTAGTGTGTGTTAATTGGCCTTGCTATTATTGACCTAGACCGTGCATTTGGTACACGGCTGCTATGCGCATGCCTGCTTCTACGCACTCATTCTGGACCACTTAGTGACATTACATTTAACATCACTGCAATTTTTTTTACATAATTCTGCTTAAGACATGAAGCTGGTGAAGGGGGGGGGGGAGGTTGGTGGTGTTGAAATCTGCTATTATTTAGGTATTTTCATGAACACTTACAATAAAACCCTGCCTGATATAAATCGGCAACTATCGCAGTGTCATCGTTGCCTTGTTTTTACTCTCTATGCTGAATTTTTTTTTATTTCTGATTTTATAAAGACGACGGCCTGTTAAGTTTCGACGATGGCGATAGGAATTCATGTAGCTGTCGTATTAAATCAGGAAAAAGAGTGATATAAAAGTGTAGATATGAAACCTCGATTTAATAAAGGCGATGATAACTGACGATCTCAAAGCCACCGACTGTAGCCAAATACTCTTTTCATCCACAAGCATTTTTTTTTCATTTTCCACTGTGCATTGAAGTTCATATTTCAAACCAGTGCAGTACAATGACCATCGAACCTATCACCAGCGGATACCACTGTGAGTTCCGCCCGGTTGTTTCCACCACAATGCTGACCACCGTTGTATAATTAAAATATTTTTGAATACGGGATAAAACACCAATAGTGTTTAGGCCAATAGTTTAAGTGTAAAATCATGGCCCACTTCAATATACCGTCTCTTAGAGCAGGTATTCTACTCACAGATGTTTCTTACCTTTCTTAAGCGCAGCTAAGTCAAACACGTCCGCTTTATGTCACAACTTTCCGTCTATAAACAGGGATAAACCATTTATCTTGTACGTTGCATGGTTCAAGTGTTGTTAGGAATTTCGCCAGAACGACCTAATAATTAAACTGTGATTCGAGCCAGCGGACACCATTTTCCATACTTCAACAATATCGACCTGACGGACAATTTTCACCTGGGTATCACATATCAGACTCGTCTGTCAAACCTTTCATGCGACCTTTTAATTATTTTTGATACACTTGTGACTTATTGGAGGCTCTAAGATTTATGTCAGGGCTGTGTGTCAGTGTCAAGTAAATTTTACATATCGGCCAGAACATAAAATGAAGAAATGGTGCATGAAAACGGAAGGTATAGAGTATAAATGTCACTGAGGATTTAATATAAAGGGAAGATATTATCCTTTAAAAGGGGAGACAATTCTCAATAGAATTAAGCGTCACTATAGAGGGACTGTTAATCTGACATCCACTGCCATCGTCATTTGTACATTTGCGCATTCTAATTGCTTAAAAACAAACTACTCGACGAATGTAAAACACCTGTTCATTTCATGTTCTGATTGCATCAGCCAATTCAAACTTATTAAACTGACTACATAATGACATAATGGCATGTACATATTTGGTCATACACATGTAAAGTTATGAACTGCATTTGTATGCATGTGGTGATTGCGTCACACTTCATGACGTTTTAAGCTGCAGTATATGACGTCATGCATGTATAAAGGCACACCACGCCGGATAAAAATATTCTCTTCCGTTTGCACGTTAAACGTCATTTACAGCGTAAAGTGCTAATCTGCTATTCACTTTACAAGACGTAATGTTATAGCAATATTGTCTTCTTCATAAGATATCCATTCCTTATTCACATCAACGGCTTTGTGGGTCTTTTCCGAACGTTTTCACCGTTTACCCTCCACTGACACCATTAAGTGTTCCAGCTGAACATCCAGGCCAAGTTAAGCAGCGATAAGGTCAGAGCAACTGAAAACAATTAACAAAATAACAGTTAGTATTCTCTGGAGAGCATTACGAAGAGGTATTGCGTATTTGTACTATCCATAAAATGCTTTGCCAAAAATGTGTTAAATAAATAATGTATTATGTTGTAAAGTGGTGTGATCAAAACAATGACAAGACACAAGCCGCAGTTTCATTTGATAGCTATAGATTAGGTCTGAATCTTGGAAAATACATAGAATATAAAACCCTCCCTTTAGGAGAATGGATTTTATAAGAAAAAAATTAATTCAGTAATAGCTTAGGCAAGTTTAGCTTTTTGTAATTTAAGCTTAAGGCCATTCCCTATCCAACCAATGGATTTTTACTCAAGAAGACACGGTGAGACACGATATTTAGACCCTTTACTCATCATCATTAGACCTCATGATGATTGCCAAAGGTAAGGTCAAAATATTATCCTTGCCAACGATGTATTTTAAGCCCTTTCTTGAAGTGACATACATTCTTTACTAATCCCGGTAAATCAGCGAATCTAACGAATACACGATGGGATTGTCTACGGATGAAGTTGTACTTTCTATATATAAATGCGAAACCGAGGCGACAGGAGCCCGATTCGAACAGAAGTTCTCGTGAACTAGCTAGTTTTCAAACCTGCAAGAAAGCTTGCTCTGTGTCCAAACATTGTGGTGGTAGGAAAAATCTGCAGGAACTGGAGAAGGCTGTGCAATCTGTTATTGCTTAACAGGGGACCGCACTGGGTAATTTGGTTTGATCGATTGGTTTCTTCATTGGTTGGTATAACATTCTATTCCAGCTGATGATAGCTCTGACCAGTGAGGTCGTACTCATTGGTATCACAGAATAAAATAAGGTCATATTCAGTGGTAGCACAGAATAAATCGGGTCGTATTCAGTTGTATCATAGAATAAAACGAGGTCATATTCAGTGGTAGCACAGAAAAAAACGAGGTCGTATTCAGTGGTAGCACAGAATAAAGAGAGCTCGTATTTACTGGTAGCACAGAATAAAACGAGATCTTATTCACTGGTAGCACATAATAAAGAGAGCTCGTATTTACTGGTAGCACAGAATAAAACGAGGTCGTATTCACTGGTAGCACATAATAAAGAGAGCTCGTATGTACTGGTAGCACAGAATAAAACGAGATCGTATTCACTGGTAGCACATAATAAACCAGGTAGGGGGAAACCTACGACCATCCCCAGGTTGCTGCCTGATCCAAACACACCACAACCTCCACCCACCCCCACCCAAGTTTGACCGGAGAGGAAGCCAGCATGAGGTAGATTTGAATTCAGCGCGACTTACCGACAAGTGAACTGCGGTGTGTTGAGGGCTGTGCCGATATTAGGCAGGTGAAGTCAGTCGAGTAGTTATAGTTACTGCATCCGAATGGGAGGTCTTTGACAGGTACACCGTAGAGAGACCCCAAACCGGAAGTGAGGTTTGCGTGAGGAGTAGAACATCCAAGATCCGATAAAATTGTCTGTATGTACGCGGTTCTGTTTGGGTGAAATATCCAGCAGATGTTTGTATTACAGGTGACGTTTGTATCGATTAAAACCACTGGGCTCGATCCACTGCTGTTAAGGTACTCCATCGTACCACAGTCAAGCCTCTCTATCGTGTTGAAACTGAACACTGAACGTCCAGTTGAGGTATTGAAGAAAGCAAAGCTCTGAAGATGACCGATCACTGTATATAAGACGTTTAGCGAGTCGATCCTTTTGATGTCAGACACAGCAAAGCTTTCGAAGACGTCAACTTTACCTTGAAGCCATGAGATGGTTTTAACGTTGGTGATGTTGAAGAATGCGTAGCGACGAATGATGCCGACGTTCTGATCGATAAACTGCAGCGAATTGACGCTGCCCAAATTCGATATGGCATAGCTCTGCATTTCATTGATATTCCCGGCGTGTAACGTGAACAGATCAACTTTGGTTATATTAAAGAAAGCATGCATTTCAAGCGTGGTAATGTTGGATCTCATAATGTTAATAAACTCAATCTCTTCGATGCTGGACACTGCTTTGGAGCCGATAGTTCCTACAGTACAATCCATCCAGCCTAAAACCCTTAACGTAGTAATCCCTGTAATGGCGAATTTTGCAAAGCTCGATACGTTAGTCATACTAAAGAACAATCCACCCAGATATCCAATATTCGTGACAGCAAGACTCTCAAACCGTCCGATAATAGAATCTTGGAATATTATTCCTTCTAAATTGTCATTTTCCCAAAATGCGCGCGAAGCAACAGTTTTTATATCGCAACCATCAAATGTAATTGATGTTGCGTTCAAGCCCCAGAAGGCATATGACTGTACCGTTTGAATAAGGCTGTTGGATATGCGCAAAGTTCTCAGATTATTATATCCGAAAAATGCGTTAGACGGTACTTCAAACAGTATCATGTTTTCTAGATTGATCTGACTTGCGCTACGATCAATGTCTCCGGGTATGAAATTGAGGCCGACGCAGGTGACGACATTTTCGGTACAGGTACAGCTGTTAGGACATGCGCACTCGACCCAGTAAACAGTCAGCAGGAGTAGTAATATTTTGCTGAGCAACTTCATTTTGTCTGGTGAACCTGTTTGAAGATAAAAATAATATTCATAGGATTTAAGTTGAAACGGTATGCTGATTAAAATTCAGTTTAACGCTTTACTTGCTTAATGCTCTGCTGAAAAATTCTGAACATATATGACGTTGCGTCAGGTTTACGAATGGAGGAAACCGACTTGCCGAAAGTAAACCACTGTCCTTCGTTAGGTTTCTCACAAACCTCCTGGTGTAAGACTGCATCCGAATCCGCACGTGCTAGATACCGTACTATACAATTACAAAAAATGAATAAAATAGGTGAGATAAAAACATTAACCCTAAGTTAGTGGTAAACTTTATCAGAAGGTGACACAAATACTATATAACAAGATTTGTATAGCCAGTTGACCAAAATTCTACCTGAGGTATACTGATAAGGGGCCGTATTTCACCTGTTACGTGTGATCCTTTGAAAATTATCACACTATCGAGGCTGATTTTACCATTATACTGTAGTCTTTTGTATTGTATAGCTTTACAAACCAGGATTTTACACGTGGACCAAGAGTCCCCGAGGCCTGGTCCATTTTTTTTTTTTTTTGGTTCTCTTGTCACAGTTTATTTTACGTGATGACAACACAGCTTTTTGACTAATTCTAGGCCAGTCACGTGTAACAAATTGCAATGAACTTCATCGGAATGGGTAACTTCCTACTATTTAAACATTTGAAGAAGTGAGTATTAGCTAACTATCACACGGTGGTCGATGCTTGGGTTTTATTCTCTATGCTCTAGTTTTTTTTTTTTATATTTTATAACACGCCCCCCTCCCCTCCAAAACCCACGAAGATATTCTACATAAATGGCTCACAGATATAAATGTTCATTATGTCAATAAACAAAAGGACATATGTAGATGTAGACAAATTGAATGACAAGTTTAAATGTAAAATTCGAAATCAACCAGACTGAGGTTCATGTCATTGAAGTCGCTTTAAACTCTAAATACTGTTTTTAAGGCGTCGAACGCACTGAAATTATGGCTGGTCGTTTTAGGTCTGTTATACATTGTGAGAATTTTCCCGTAATCTGCCTCGAGGATCACAGACCTGTCTTAGATTCAAGTCAAGCTCAATGTAGCGACTTGTGTTTTTATTACTGTGAGTTTTCATATACTTTCTTGTCAGAATTTAAGCTCAGGCATTCGATTAGAAATCAAATAAATAAATTACATCGGAAATGTAACTGAGACTACTTTATGGTGGATATAGATAATCTTACCTGTGCCAGAAAACAGGAAGGCAAGAAATCTCTCCGAGTTGGTTGTCTGTCTTTTTCTCTTTCTACCTCTCGCTGATCTTAGATTCTTACATTTCTAAAAATAGGAATATCAGATATGTTTCAAGCGAGCGTAACTTGAATCATCTAAACAAAACTAAGGTAAAGTCCTCACCTACAGCCTACTACCTTACAAAAACTATTGAACCATGGGATATAGGTGAAGAGTTCATTGTGAGTCAGTGGAAAGCTATTCACTTTTAAACGGATGTCTGCTGTATGTGTTTGTGACCCAAAACTGGACTTTTATTCACGGTTTTATTTAGAGGAACCCCTGTGCCTTTCGATATACGCCTACAGCGACGTAAATGAAGCGTATGAAAAGCTCTTTTTGATTGGATGGATAGGGGTGGGGCTTTAAGTTCTTTGTGTGACCAATGGTTTGCATAACGGGCTAATGACACTAAATATCGCATAACATAGGAATGTTTTGAGTATTAGCCAAATTTACACATCTATTTATTTGACTTGCTCAATGCGATAGTCGTATATACGTATACTGTGACGTATTGATATGTATCTGTTACTCACTTAACATTTCTTCTTCTTCAAAGAGTCACGCTCTCTTCAAAGAGTCACGCACTCCAAAGCCTGTAACAGTTGTGGAATGGTCCTTATCGATATTACGAAGAGTTTCACTTTACGCTTTTAAAGACAGACTTGTTAAAGACATACAAATTGAAGACTTTGTTTCATTCCGTAAGTAGATCTTTTAATCATTTATTGCAGTACGGTTTTGATTTCATTGTAACTCTTTGTTGACATTTTTGGCGCTGGCCAGACACCCGACAATAAATGACCAAAAGACACATGCATATTTAATGCAACAGGTGTAGTCTATTTTAGGTTGACCTTTCATTTCATTTTAAAGTGAACATTTTTACTGACCTGTTTAAGTGTCTCTTGGCAACGCTTGGTCTCTGTGTTGTATATAGACTGTCCACGGGTTATGCGTTTATTTCTATCAAAAAATTTTGATGTATAATATTTCAAAATCACTGTGATCAAATACTGAGCAGTGTAATAAAATGTGATATCATATTACACATGTACCATAATGCTGGCCGCCGTCGTATAAGTGAAATATTCTTGTGTACTGCGTAAAACAGCAATCAAATGAATAAGTATTACGCATGTATATCCATTCATCTCTGAATGAAACATACAGAGATTAAAGGAGACGAAAACATAAAAATGATGCCAAAATCAGACGGAAGAGCGTGAAAACATTTTTGCTTATATGTTATTTAACATTTTTTTCGATTTTTCGATTTATGTATGTGTATATATACATCCTCTTTGCATAATAATGATCTAAATAAGGATGTGAGGCTTGTCTAATAAAGGACCAAGTATGGGAATCGCCCAAGAAACTGTACACCGTAAGAAGCGACACGGACTATAACTGTGACCGACAGCAGCTGATACACTCGTAAGGCTAACCAGGATTAACATATGACTTCACTACAGTTGCCACACGTTACGTAATGCCATGGATTAGCAATTATCCACTCTAATTCATGATAACGCTTATTTAATGCGAGACAGCTTGTATCCTTAATCACACAAAGATGTATTCTGCCAAAAAAAAAACAAACAAATCCCCACAACTATTCAGCACTGAGAGCAAAACCAGAGCTGCGACGACAGTGGGATAGTTGGGAAATGTTCACACGTAAGCAGTGAAATACGGCTACAGCATAGAGAGTAAAACCAGAGCTGCGACGACAATGTGATAGCTGGCAAATGTTCACAATTAAGCGGTGAAACACGGTTACCGCATAGAGACCAAAACCAGAGCAGTGACGGCAATGTGATAGTTGGCAAATGTTCACAATTAACCGGTGAAACGTAACTGTTCATGTAAAATGCTAAAATATATCAGGTAAAAAAGATGTAGTCATGCTTGTTGCAGTATATTAGACGTCACTGGTCTAGAATTACTCAAATACGTGTTGCCATCAGATTTAACATACAGTAACACTAAACAGAAAAGGTAAAGATCACCATTAATGAACTGTGCATCATCTGAAAGGCCATTTTATGCAGATTGCAAATACGGTTTTCATGATTCAATCAAATTTGTTTACGGTCGGTTGGCATTGAGGCTCTGCAGTGAACTTTTTAGGCCATATTGATCAAGCCGAAGCAGGGTGACGTCACGAATTCGTTAAAATGGCTGCTTAAAACATCGCTTAATTTCTATATTTCAAAATTAATCGCAGATATTCATGAGGTACTACACATGTATTCATGCTGAACGTTGAAATATACACAATCAATGGATCGCGTAGCAGCTAAAAGCACGTGACAGTTTTAGCCTATGCTAGAACAATGTTCACTGAGGCGATGAACCTGAGTTCAGCACAGCTTTAATTTTCAAATTTTCGACCTGAAACTGTTTATCCTCCTGTCCATGGAAAGTTTCCTAGAATTTACAAAAGTTACCGAATTGTGTACTTGTGCCTACCAACATAAAGGAAGATTCTGCTAGTGGACAAAGAATCCCCGAGGTCTGGTGATTTTGCATTAGTTGTATAATGTTTGCATGATAAATACTCCGCATTTTCGGCAATTCTAGACCAGTAGCGTCCAACAAAGTGCAGCTAACAACCACGTATGTTATTTTACCTATTTCTTCTTAGTCATGGTACTTTGCTGCTATATGTATTTATGCGTGTAGTTAGAATAAAATCATAACATCTTGATTTTAAAATCTTGTCTTTTTTTACCCTCAATACATCTCATTGATAGGCCCGTCACGCACCAATAGACAGATACATCTGTTCTGAAATACGACCACTCGACCTTGTTAAATTTATCTATTATACGCCTTTCTTCCTAGAACACATGGGTTCTTTATAACCTCTCGAAAAAACACACTTTGCCCGGTTGTCAATGAGCGACACTTGTCGCGACTCCGCAGAGGGGACACTATCAACCACATGCGCGTCCTTGAAACTTATCAGTGCATGCGCGTCCTTAAGACTCCCGGAAAACAATTATCGTCGTCATTAACTGAACAATGAGGCGTGTTCGAATCTCGTTCGAATCCAGGATGTTTGTGACGTTACTTACTTATTGCCGTTTGCCTTCTCAGAGCTCTTTCCGTTATATTTTGCTTCTTTCTACGTATAAACCTAACCGGTGCCGGAGAGAAAGAGATATTAGAGAGAGAGAGAGAGAGAGAGAGAGAGAGAGAGAGAGAGAGAGATGAGAGAGAGAGAGAGAGAGAGAGAGAGAGAGAGAGAGAGAGAGAGAGAGACGTTGGTAAATACTTGATCCAGAAATAAATAAACAACTATTCAAGACTGGTTCATAATATGTCTCTTAGACGCCTTTTTTATTTACCACGACTGTTCATATATTAAAAGTGGCCTGTAATATTGATAATAAGGGCGTTTCGGAGAGTACCCTACACTAAATAGTTCCGTGAAATAACTTTTGCCATTTATATTTAAAAGATCATGTGACTGACATGACGAAAACATACTACATACTACTAAAAAAGGCAGCTGTTAATTTTAACAGAAAGTCTGAGAGATGCTAGAAAGTATTCTGTTATTATCATACAATGTTCTGTCATATTCAAGATAATATTCTGTTAGTCTGATAGAATCTTTTCCTAGCTGAGTTAATAGAATGTGAGTGTGGATTTGAACAGAAATTGGTGCAACAGCAGAATCCATTTTAGCAAATTACTCAGACAACAGACTTTCTGTTAAATTTAACGTTTATTTTTTGAGGATATAGATGAACGAGATCAATCTTTCAAAACGTAGTAAGTAAAATATAGTACCAAAAACCCTCCGAGGCGAATACTGTTATTACTTGTGTATGCATTGTCAATCGATTTTGAACTGCCACGCAGAGAAACAAACTGGGCAATAAACTTATTACAACGTACAATTTTAATGTAGGCCTGTATTTTGTTGTGAATGTAGGCAGGTGAATACAGACAGGATTTGCCTGACTTAGACGATTGTGTAATTTTTCAGCTGTTCGTTCTGACTGAAACAACTGTCTCGTATGCGCAGTGCACATGCGCGAAGAGTACAATTATACGTAATGACGGAAGTAAATTATGGCGCTCAGTTTATGATGAGACAATTAGAAGGTAGACAATGTCCCTTGTGGGAAGGGGAGGGGTGGGGTAATTTGAGCGTACGCAAATAAGTTATGGCGCTCAGTTTATGAATAGACAATTAGCTGCTAGACAATGACCCTTGTAGGGGGGGGGGGGGGAGGGGTGTTGAGTGTAATTTGAGTGTTGTTAAGCACAGGTTCACATACAATAATGTAACCATATATGCTTGATGCTGAGCGGTCTACTGTTTGATAACTGTCTCACGGATTGCGCTTTGTCCAATGAATCGTCTTTAAAGGCTATGAATACATAAAGAATGGACTTGAACTCACAGCCATCGCATTAGTGGGTTTGGGGGTGGTGATGGTGGTGGTGGGGGAGGGGTGGGGGTGGTGCTCAAGGGTCATTCCGCCGTGCTGGCGCGTTAAAACCCCTCGGCCACGGAGGCCTCCCTAAAAAGTCGGTTATGTAAGTAATGCTAGAATGGAATCCGTTATTGCAGCAGATTAGTCTGTTAAATATAACACACAAATTAAATAATTCAATAATCAGCATTGTATTAGACTAACAGGACTATGTGTTGAATGTGACACAGTAGTATGTTATATAACAGAATACATTCCATAGCATCACTGAGACAACAGATTTTCTGTTAAGATTAACAAGATTAAGTTTTGAGTGTATGCCTAAACTGTATGGCTAAGCTGAATTTTAGATATGGTGCATTTGTTCAAGCGCGATAAAGCTGCAGGCTGCAGGAAATTCTATATCCTTTTAAATTACAAGATTTATGCTTATCATTTGGTAAAATGTAAAATTTATCGGACTTTTGAAAGTGCAGATGAATTTTTGCCTCCACCCCTCGCCCCAGATTTTACAGCTTCCATGGTGCCAGAGCGGCACAATGACCCAGGAGCCTGTAACCAATGCGGTTGCTGGGAGTTTCAGCCCAGCTCATGCTGTCTTTCTCTCTGGCCGTATGTGGAAAGATCTGACAGCAATCTGCGGATGCTCGTGAGTTTCCATCGGGCTCTGCACTGTTTCCTCCCAAAATACTGCGGACCACCGTCGTATAGGTAAAATATTTCTTTAGTATGTTGTAAAGCACCAATCAATCAAATAAATAAATAAGTAAAGCTTCTATAGCCTAAACGGATGGTTGTCAGGAAACAGATACTTACTCTATATTACTGGGCAATTTGTATCAACTTCAGTAAACGTTGATTAACAGAAATTCATCGAAAGTTCTTACCTTTTTGAAGGTGTCACATAAATATCGCCCGGATGTAGGTCACATCGTTAACAGTTTATTACGATTAGCATCCTGTAAGTTTCCACGCCATTTTCCTTCTGCATTTTCATTTCATGTGAAAACGTACTTCACGCCAAGAGGATCGTTTGTTTACAGGGAGCCCTCTGATAATTTAGCCATGTTGTATGTCATGTGAGTAGTAGTCATTACAACAGTCTGAATTCCAGGCAAGTGATAACATTATCTGCAATTATCATGTGATTTTACACCAGGGACGTCCAATAAATGATGTAACTATAACATCACTGCATTTTTTTTTACCTAATTCAGCTTAGAGCTTAGGGCGTGGAGTTTTTAAGCAGAATAAATCCCTAACTGAGGTAAATTGACAAGAGGCCGGATTTCACTGGTAATGACTATGTGCCAAGCTATCACACTGCAATGGATGCCCGTAGACTTTTATATCATTATATTACACATGACAACTACATGGATATAGAACGTAATACGGTACTGGTTTGGGACGACTGAATGTATCGTTCAGAGGTTTTTAGCACAAAGTTTTGACACGTCGTCTTTGCCGTGCTCTTGGCCTTCAGTGAGAGGCGTTACGTGGGATGGGCTTTGACTGATTCATTGATCCGGCGATTGATTCCATGATGTTTTTTAATTCTTATTAACGCCACGCAGAAGAATATCTCCCGTATGCGATGGCGGTCAATTTTACGGTATAGTGAACGTAGAGGAAGAGAAAAGTTCACAGCAATAAACAGCATTTTATTCGTGTGGAAATCTCACGAGTGGCACGAGAGTTTCGATCAGGGGTATCAAACAGCGGACAGACCTGTCATTTTACACTGGATTTACGTGGACGAAAGTTGAACCATTTAATTATTATTCATTTTGACCCTTACCTGTACCAATGCATTCCAACATACAAATCAATACCTAAGGAATACCCGTTACATATGATTTATCTTCCATTATCAGATCACAGTTGCCTTGTAGACACTCGTGTCAAACCGAGAAATACACAGTATAAAGCCACATGTCTTCCCTCAATTTTGTAGCCCCTTCTCTCAAAATCTCGTGTCTCTTGCGAGATTTCTGAGGAAAACAAAACAGCTTAGTCATGTGGATTATTGTGTTACTATCGGTGAAGCGTGCCATCCCGAGATAAAGGATATCACGTGTTTAAATTATCCATCATACGTAAACAGGTTTCTCAATTTTCCTGGCAAGACACGGCGGTTTCCTCAAGTGTTTGTTCCGTTTCGTCCGACGGTAATTACAACATGCAACGTGAATTAATCAAGTAAACAGATAAATAAACGGTCTGATCAGGGTTCTACAAAGGAATGTTAAAACTTTTATAGCAATATCAGTAATGTCTATCCATGGTCACTAGTATTATTAAGTAGATATAGAGGACACTAGTGTTAAAAGAGTTGCAAGATTTACTTCCCTTTGTAGAGCACTTTTGATTATTTCATTAATGCACGAATATATTTATTCATTTGAGCGGTGTTTTGCGCCGTACAGTTTTACTACAGTACGACTGCGACCATCGTAAGGAGGAAACCGGACAGACACTGCTTAGAAAGCACTCGACCATTCGCAGGTTGCTGGTAAACCGGTGCACGATTTATTCCAAGCATGAAGACAACAGCTAAGTGCATTCGTTTTTGTACACGTAAAGTGTTGATAAAGAACAAGTATCAACAACGTAAGTAACGCAAAATCCGTTACAGAATTTGTGCAAAGATTTACAAGGTAAATGTCAAATATTGGTTTACGTTGATAACCTTTAAATGAATCACAAGATTAATCAATTTTAATCTCATGAAAATCAGACGTGAAAACTATACATATGGCTAAGTAGATATAACGTTAAATCTACGCCAATCCAATGAACCCTCTTTGAACGGAACGACCCAACCGTTGTACCAATCAGATTAGCCGTTTCAGAACACAAGTGCGTTAAGTACAATGAAGTGTGGAACAGTTACCTCATTTCCCAAACCATCAAAGCAAGAATTTGACTGGTAAAAGTGGAGAGGAGGGGCTAAGGGTCTGTCCTCCAAATCCAGTGAATAAGACATTAGGTCGGTATACGGAACGGCCAGTAGATCTGACTTTACGAAGATTGAAATAGTTCTGTATGTGAAGAGAATGAAATGAAAATCAGAAAACTATTTTTTTAATATACATATACCTAGATATCTGCATCGTAAGATACAAATTTTCCCAGCAGTACAAAATCAGAATACATCTATACATCTATATGATACATTTTTACATTTTCAAAACATTTTTACGTTCTGAACGTCAAATTGTCAGGTGTTGCATTAAAAAAACAACCTATAAAGTAGCATATCTCCAAGGAAATATCGCAAAACGAAACTACACGATGGAAATATAATACAGCCACACTTTTTTCTTCCTAAAGATGGCATTGAAACATAAACGATCTAAATGACAAAATGGAATATTATAACATTCCAGGCTACAATCATAACAAATTCTTTTTTAGCACCATAAATCAGTTTCACAACGTAAAATAAACGTCATTGGATAATACATTTTCATAGTATGTTGATAGACGCTACTAAACTACGTCTGGTTGTTTTATGCGAAACGATGCAGAACAGGTCATTCTTCGATATTCAGTCAATGGCTACAGAAGCATCCAACCCAATTTGCGCAGATACGGAAGAGCATTTCGTCCTGATAATTTAACATGTGGATGTCATGTTTGGAAAAAAAAATCAGGGTGTTTTAATAAAACAATAAAATAACTGGGTATTTCAGATCACTTTGAGAAAGGAAACCTATTAGGATCAGTTCAAGAACGAACGTGCGCTATAAATAACATATACATCTGCGTATTGAGAACCCAGAACACTGTGAACGTTTCTTTTCAACATGAACAAAAAACCTAATTCGCCCCCCCCCCAAATAAAATAATACCCGTAGATTACGAGCATTCGACAAGAAAATAAGACAGTGCTTACATGAAATATATATTTGCGGTTTGAAAGACTTGAAAGTTTTATGCACATGCTACTACATAACTGGTGGCATCGCACAAAATTTGAATGCAGTAGCGACAGCGGGAAATTCCTACTATCAAGTGTTTTATATTATACTACAGGTACATACTGTAGAAACATTATAACACGCATTTTTAAGATTTAACAACTATAACATATATATACATTACGAACAATTGATATTTTTATACAGATTGTCTACTTAAGAAAAAAATGATGTGAAGTAATTTTACTTGGTGATACATTTAGTCATGCTTTTCCAATTTTTTTATGGGTTTTAGTCTGATACATATTTGTAACATTAGGTTGTTGAAAAAATATGGCATCGTCGTTTGCAACATGAACGGTATGGATAATGTCATTCTGTTGACGAGTACTAACACAAAGGCTAATAATAATAATAATAATAATAATAAGGGATGTAGCATGACGCATGTGGATAATATAATGTTTTTTCAAGAATAAGAAACACAGATGAGGCATTCGCATAGTGTCTTACAAGGTGAAAAATGATAAAGCAACATAAGGGTTTGTATTATAGAACATTTGCATAATGTCTGACGGTGTGAAGAATGATAATACAACATAAGGGTTTGTATTATGGAACATTTGCATAATGTCTTACTGTGCGAAGAATGATAATGCAACATAAGGGTTTTGTATTATGGAACATTTGAAAAATGTCTGACGGTGTGAAGAATGATAATACAACATAAGGGTTTGTATTATGGAACATTTGGATAATGTCTTACATGATGAAGAATGATAATGCAACATAAGGGGTTTGTATTATGGAACATTGGATAATGTCTGACGATGTGAAGAATGATAATACAACATAAGGGTTTGTATTATGGAACATTTGCATAATGTCTTACATGGTGAAGAATTATAATGCAACATAAGGGTTTGTATTATGGAACATTTGAATAATGTCTGACGGTGTGAAGAATGGTAATACAACATAAGGGTTTGTATTATGGAACATTTGGATAATGTCTGACGGTGTGAAGAATGAGAATGCAACATAAGGGTTTGTATTATGGAACATTTGCATAATGTCTTACTGTGTGAAGAATGATAATGCAACATAAGGGTTTGTATTATGGAACATTTGCATAATGTCTTACTGTGCGAAGAAAGATAATGCAACATAAGGGTTTGTATTATGGAACATTTGGATAATGTCTTACTGTGTGAAGAATGATAATACAACATAAGGGTTTGTATTATGGAACATTTGAATAATGTCTGACGGTGTGAAGAATGATAATACAACATAAGGGTTTGTATAATAGAACATTTGCATAATGTCTTACTGTGCGAAAAATGATAATGCAACATAAGGGTTTGTATTATGGAACATTTGCATAATGTCTTACTGTGTGAAGAATTATAATGCAACATAAGGGTTTGTATTATGGAACATTTGCATAATGTCTGACGGTGTGAAGAATGATAAAGCAACATAAGGGTTTGTATTATAGAACATTTGGATAATGTCTGACGGTTTGAAGAATGATAATGCAACATAAGGGTTTGTATTATGGAACATTTGCATAATGTCTTACTGTGTGAAGAATGATAATGCAACATAAGGGTTTGCATTATAGAACATTTGGATAATGTCTTACTGTGCGAAGAATGATAATGCAACATAAGGGTTTGTATTATGGAACACTTGGATAATGTCCTGACGGTGTGAAGAATGATAATACAACATAAGGGTTTGTATTATGGAACTTTTGGATAATGTCTTACTGTGTGAAGAATGATAATGCAACATAAGGGTTTGTATTATGGAACATTTGCATAATGTCTTACTGTGTGAAGAATGATAATGTTACATAAAAGTTTGTAGCATGGAATATTTGCATAATGTCTTACTGTGTGAAGAATGATAAAAGAATGACATCGCTGTATAGTATTACGTGAACTGTTTTCAACTCTTCACCCAAGAACTTTTGACATATTCCCGTGTGTGTAGGTGTAGTTTATAGGGCGTATATACGCCAAAGATGTTGAAAATAATAGTGAGTATACCTTTACGGCGAAAAAAAAGGTATACCGTAATTCTTCTAATGTTTGGGACATCGTTTTTGCTCTTTTTAGCCAATATGCATGCAATTGTAATAGGATTACACAGCACTTGGTTATTGTATTTTATCAATAAGATATACAGATGTTTAACTTTCTGAAAAGCTGGTAGAGAATTGTCATTCTTTGCTATCAACACTATTAATGGTAAAAAAAACTAAAAGAATTACAGTAGCGTGCATAGTTAAAACTATTAAATGTAAAGTAGACTGTGTGACTGAAACCGTGAAAACTACGAGGTGTTATTTTAAAGAGCTTATGAAAGACCAGTTTAAAACTGTCAAAGTAGAACTACCCCGTAAGCAATATCAAGGTCATATTCATAAACGGTTGGTAGCAACTAAGAGTTTCAAACCCTCTCTGCTCTGTTGTTGCAGCAGCTTTAGTTATTGGAAATGACGCCATAGAATTATGCATTTAAAGAGGCCATACTGGAGATTTTTTACAGAGAACATCAATCAGCGAAAATACATTTGATTCTTTTCTATTATTTTAGAATACCCCAAATAATTACTTTTCACAAAATACAATTATCTGCCTCGTCTCCGCAAGTGTATTGGTTCAAAAATCCCTAAAATTTACAAAACGGGTCTCAAAGCGTTATTTTTTTTTACAAATCATTTTAACACTATAAGTAGTACAAATAAAAATCTGATATTTACTAAAAGGCAATATCTTCTCGTGGCTGTGCAATTGCGCACAGTGTCCTTAGCCATATTCTTTAAAATTATGAGTTACAAAAATATTCTAACTTCATTTTGTTTTCCATTTTGATTGGGACGTCCAACAAAAGTTGTTTGTTGACCTTGTGGTTTGCGTGTCACTGATGAAAAGCGAGTTTGGTAGTGAGCATGAGTGGATTTACAGCTATAGACGACAAGTTTGAACAAACGGAGTATAATAGGTTTGCACGCAAGGCGGCCTTCTATTTAAATTACCAACTATACATTGTTTACAGAAACGGAAAATATCTGCTAAATATAACTTGTGCCATTAACCACAGAAGTGCAGAGCAGTACAGCAAAGTGACTGTTTATCGCATGTAACACACTCTTATCTCAGGCTCTCAGTGAATGTGTTCCTTTCCGGAGCAAAAGTCCGTCTTCCGGACCTAGGACATTAAACAAACCCATGTGACTGCCAGCTGGTTTCTGATGTTTTTGTAGTCGGAAACCGGGGTGGTTGCTCTGATAAAGGGTGGATTGTTTCAAGTCAGTTATACAGTTGTGTTATACCATGGGTACAAATGTAGTCTGAAATTTTAATTATAAATGTAGATAGTGCTGACATATCTCTTATATTCAAGTTTATATATATATATACCCACTATACATATGTCGCTAGCTTACTGATCCCGTTAATCCTGGAATTTCTTTATAATTTTCACTCCGTTAAAAGTCGTTTAAAAGCTAATTTTTTATATATACATCGGGTGGGCATAAAAAAATGGGCCGTACTTTGACACTCAAAATCTCCAAAACCCTCTTTCGTCAGCTTCTAAAAAACTACACACTCAAAAGTCATTATGTCCTAAGTATACAGACCAAATTTGAATTTCATCCTTTAAGATTTCTGTTCATGGGACCAAAATCAAAACAGAGTCAAAAACGCATGTTCCGGACATTTCAAAATGATGTTCTACCTTATTTTACGTGAAAAGGTGATCAGTTAATTGTCCGCCGCAAAAAAACCCATCTTGATTCAGCAAAACTTGTGCCTATCCGGCAAGAATGGTTTCTCTGACACTAGAGCCAGACAATTTTTCCAGACGGCACTGATTTACGCGTGTCACACAAGTGTGCAGCGCGCGCTCTACTCATGGACACCTGACAGGTGATGCGATGTGGGTCACTGGAACGTGCATTTTTGAGGCTATGTTTTCATTTTAACCCTGTGCAACCCTGACTGCTATGACCTTGAAAACTGGTCGGTATATTAACAAAATCATGCCATTTCAATGTCTAAAGTGTGAAGGGTTTGAACAAGGATAATGGAACAATGCAGCATCAAAGTACAGCCCATTTTTTATGCCTACCCGATATATAGTGGATACATATACTTGAATTATATATATATATATATATATTGTAATATAATATTCACATAATGTTCGCTTATTAGCAATAACAAATCTAAGGGTAATTAAAAACATTATAATAAAGATGGCATTTCTCATACCCTTAATCTTAAACGAAAAAAAGATGACCCATATGCCATCAAAAGGTGCGACTCATGCGCATTTAAAAAGGGTATTTCACGACTGAAAACAAAAACAGCAGACTCCTCGGCTATGAAGACAGCAACAAGAACGCTGCCCTCGCATGGAGCTGCTAATCAGGGATGAAGATAATGTTGTTCGCTAATGTTTCAGCAAGGGAATGGTTGGCATACATTTGTAAGCCGTTCTCGCTGCTTCATGACGCAAACGTTTTAAGCACGGTATCAGGCAATGCGTACTTGTCCCTCTAGATTTCATTGGCTATATGGAACTTTGTTCCATATGTCACAAGTCCCGCAAAAACACGTACACTGAGTGACGTAACCTAACTTTCAACAACATACACATCGTGCCAGTGAACACCGACTGCCCCTTGCAGTGCGGTATGACATGCGCTCAGAAGACTTCCTGTGCTTCATTATGTAGGCCTAAACAAGCTCACGTGCGGATGCCGATTAACCTGTCAGAATACATAGTTTTGAACAGTGAGGTGTTGTTCATGTAACTGAAACTTTTTTAAAGGTTTCCGAAAGAAAAGTGTCCACTGGAAACCAGGTAAGGTGCGGGAGACGAGGTTGCGCGAGACTATACAGGGACAACTTTGGAAATACTAGTCCCAGGTACGGAACACGCTGGGTTTTCATTTACAGGTCAGTCTGTGACAGCAAATGATTCGACATTAGTATAAGCAACCCAAAAACAACCAAATTTTCAGGATGAAAAGTTCTGAAATGTTGTGACGCTGAGCCCCGGATTGCTCCGAGCTGTACTATTTCAACTCTAGGGAGGTGAGGGCAGTAAGAAGTATTGTAGTGACGCCTTTCCTCGTCATCTTTACACGGTGGGTCCTCCCAAGAAAGACTGGAAAGCGGAAGTGGCTCTTTGTTACTCATAGTGTTGGCATTGACACAGCTCAATCCTTCAAGCAACTGATTCATCTTAAAGCCTCTGTCTGGCTGGAGCATCCAAAGAATATTACAACCACAGCAGATGGTGTTGCCTATGACTGACGCTTCATTCATGGCGATCTTTACAGCGACATCGAGACTTCCACACATTATGTTCTCAAACCTATTACGGTACAAATGAAAGAAAGCAAAAGTCGATTCGAAGAAGGCATCCGTCTCAATGGTACCGATGTAGTTGTCTCGAAACGACCAGACGGCGACTTTCCGAATGTAAGAGAAGGCTCCCGCTTTTATGCACGAGATGGTCATGTGACTGAACGAGATCTCGTGCAGGTCTGAGATTTCGTTGAAAGCATCGCGCTGGAACTGCCCCACGGAACTATTGTGCATCGCTAGCTTTGTGATCCCGTTCATTCTGGAAAATGCGAAAGTATCAATCGCCTTGATGCTGGAGTTTGCTATCTTTATAATTTCCACTCCATCAAAGTCGTAAAAAGCAAATTTTCTAATGGCGCCTATGCGACTATTCATTATCTCTATGGACTTTAAGTTCCGTAGTCCGCGGAACGCGTAGCTTGGTATTTCGTCTGTTTGCAAAGAACAAATTCCTATGATATACGTTTGGTTAGGGAAATGAGATGGGAATTTTGACAACCCTTTGCAAGCCACGGCAATACCATCCGGATGTGTTGTGTAGGAACACCCATCCACGGTTTCGCTGGTCGCTCTATGGAATAAGGCACAGGCCAGCAGCAGCGTCCAAGACAGCAACGCCATTTTCTGTGGATAGACAATAGATATTCATTTACAGTGTCAGTCTGATACTTACATATTCTCGGGGGCCTCCATGGCTCAGTTGGTTAGCGCGCTAGCGCAGCGTAATGACCCAGGAGTCTCTCACCAATGCGGTCTCGTATAAGTGAAATATTCTTGAGTACGGCGTAAAACACCAATCAAATAAATAAATACATACTTACATATTCTCATGATAAACTGAATGACTGACTGATTGATTGTTAACCACGTCACTAAAGAATTGTTCAACTTTAACATGGCGGACCGTCGAATGAGGGTGGGGGGGAGGGGGAAGTGGATTGCCGGAACTAAATTAGCGACGTTTGTGCCGCTCAGACTTGCACGCCTACTGGTGGATGATAAATGAGGTCGATTCCACAAAGCCATTTTTGACTTCAGTAAAAATTTGAAGTGCGATCTTAAAGCTTATATTTTTAGGCTCTAGAAATGAAAAAATTTGCACATTTTATGGATGTTAATTTAAGACGAATGTGTCTAAACCTCAACCCCAAGTACCAAAAACTGAACATTATGAAGGGGTTTCAAATTTCAACTTCAGTCACAAACGGCTTCGTGGAATCGCCCCTTGATCTTCCCACGACTGAGCAAACGGTCACAAGAACGTCGTCGACCCCTTACTGCCACCAGTAGATCCTTTTTAAATACAAAGGCGGTTTGCTAAAAACAATAAAGTATACAAATATAATATTTGCAGATATTTCAACAAGATATTTCCATTCTTCCCTCGTGGCTCTCAGCAAAATGGACTGGAGGGTGTGATGTCGATTTGATGACAGACATAGTCCTTCCCATGTCGTTGGATTTGATTATGTCGTCCTCGTTGAGTTTGACCTCCCTCGTACATGTATTTGTAAATAATTATATATTTACAGTCTACGTAATTCAGATGACGAAGGCTCGAATCCGGATTCAGCCCGCTAGATTGCGGCTTTAAGCCAGGAGGATTGCCAGGTACCATGCAATATGCTGCGGTTTAGCTGTGTTAAGTTTATAAAACCTATGGTCGTCACATAAGTGAAATATTCGGCGATTGCGGCGTAAAACATGGAACAAAAATATTAAATAATATATTTATGGCATGTATGGAAAAATAAGTTACTTCCAGGAAACAGAGACCAAACACAACAAATGAGATATGCAGAATACACATGCAGAATAAAAGAATTCATTAAGGGAATATTTGACTTTGGGACTCCGTTCTTTAACGATGGCTGCATTTCCTACAGGACAATGGACATCTGAGAAGGGGATCAGGCCTGGGATCAAGTAGCGATTTTAGACTTTAGTCAGAAGTCCAGTCACTGAACCTGGTGAGGTTCCTTTCACTTATTTTAGCTCAAATTTGTTTTACAATGACTTACCCAGAATTTATGTTGTCAAGCAGTGTTTTGAATTTTGT
>NC_088307.1:12376212-12421539 GCF_032854445.1 Liolophura sinensis
TGTCAAATATTGGTTTACGTTGATAACCTTTAAATGAATCACAAGATTAATCAATTTTAATCTCATGAAAGTCAGACGTGAAAACCATACATATGGCTAAGTAGATATAACGTTTAATCTACCGCCAGCCAATCCAATGAACCCTCTTTGAACGGAACGACCCAACCGTTGTACCAATCAGATTAGCCGTTTCAGAACACAAGTGCGTTAAGTACAATGAAGTGTGGAACAGTTACCTCATTTCCCAAACCATCAAAGTAAGAATTTGACTGGTAAAAGGAGAGAGGTGAATAACAAATTAGGTCGGTATACGGAACAGCCAGTAGATCTGACTTTACGAAGATTGAAATAATTCGGTATGTGAAGAGAATGAAATGAAAATCAGAAAACTGTTTTTTTAATATACATATACCTAGATATCTGCATCGTAAGATACAAATTTTCCCAGCAGTACAAAATCAGAATACATCTATACATCTATATGATACATTTTTACATTTTCAAAACATTTTTACGTTCTGAACGTCAAATTGTCAGGTATTGCATTAAAAAACAACCTATAAAGTAGCATATCTCCAAGGAAATATCGCAAAACGAAACTACACGATGGAAATATAATACAGCCACACTTTTTCTTCCTAAAGATGGCATTGAAACATAAACGATCTAAATGACAAAATGGAATATTATAACATTCCAGGCTACAATCATAACAAATTCTTTTTTAGCACCATAAATCAGTTTCACAATGTAAAATAAACGTCATTGGATAATACATTTTCATAGTATGTTGATAGACGCTACTAAACTACGTCTGGTTATTTTATGCGAAACGATGCAGAACAGGTCATTCTTCGATATTCAGTCAATGGCTACAGAAGCGTCCGATCCAATTTGCGCAGATAGGGAAGAGCATTTTGTCCTGATAATTTAACATGTGGATGTCATGTTTGGAAAAAAAATCAGGGTGTTTTAATAAAACAATAAACTAACTGGATATTTCAGATCACTTTGAGAAAGGAAACCTATTATGATCAGTTCGAGAACGAACGTGCGCTATAAATAACATATGCATCTGCGTATTGAGAACCCAGAACACTGTGAACATTTCTTTTCAACATGAACAAAAACCTAATTCCCCCCCCCCCCCCCCAAATAAAATAATATCGTAGATTACGAGCATTCGACAAGAAAATAAGACAGTGCTTACATGAAATATATATTTGCGGTTTGAAAGACTTGAAAGTTTTATGCACATGCTACTACATAACTGGTGGCATCGCACAAAATTTCAATGCAGTAGCGACAGCGGAAATTCCTACTATCAAGTGTTTTATATTATACTACAGATACATACATGTAGAAACATGATAACATCATTTTTAAGATTTAACAACTATAACATATATATACATTACGAACAATTGATATTTTATACAGATGGTCTACTTAAGAAAAAATGATGATGTAAAAAAATTTTACTTGGTGATACATTTAGTCATGCTTTTCAAATTTTTATTATGGGTTTTAGTCTGATACATACTTGTAACATTAGGTTGTTTGAAAAAATATGGCATCATCGTTTGCAACATGAACGGTATGGATAATGTCATTCTGTTGACGAGTACTAACACAAAGGCTGATAATAATAATAATAATAATAATAATAATAATAATAATAATAATAAGGGATGTAGCATGACGCATGTGGATAATATAATGTTTTTTCAAGAATAAGAACACAGATGAGGCATTCCCATAGTGTCTTACAAGGTGAAAAATGATAAAGCAACATAAGGGTGTGTATTATAGAACATTTGGATAATGTCTGACGGTGTGAAGAATGATAATACAACATAAGGGTTTGTATTATGGAACATTTGCATAATGTCTTACTGTGCGAAGAATGATAATGCAACATAAGGGTTTGTATTATGGAACATTTGAAAAATGTCTGACGGTGTGAAGAATGATAATACAACATAAGGGTTTGTATTATGGAACATTTGGATAATGTCTTACATGATGAAGAATGATAATGCAACATAAGGGTTTGTATTATGGAACATTTGGATAATGTCTGACGATGTGAAGAATGATAATACAACATAAGGGTTTGTATTATGGAACATTTGCATAATGTCTTACATGGTGAAGAATTATAATGCAACATAAGGGTTTGTATTATGGAACATTTGAATAATGTCTGACGGTGTGAAGAATGGTAATACAACATAAGGGTTTGTATTATGGAACATTTGCATAATGTCTGACGGTGTGAAGAATGAGAATGCAACATAAGGGTTTGTATTATGGAACATTTGAATAATGTCTTACTGTGTGAAGAATGATAATGCAACATAAGGGTTTGTATTATGGAACATTTGCATAATGTCTTACTGTGCGAAGAAAGATAATGCAACATAAGGGTTTGTATTATGGAACATTTGGATAATGTCTTACTGTGTGAAGAATGATAATGCAACAAAAGGGTTTGTATTATGGAACATTTGAATAATGTCTGACGGTGTGAAGAATGATAATACAACATAAGGGTTTGTATTATAGAACATTTGCATAATGTCTTACTGTGCGAAAAATGATAATGCAACATAAGGGTTTGTATTATGGAACATTTGCATAATGTCTGACGGTGTGAAGAATGATAATACAACATAAGGGTTTGTATTATGAAACATTTGCATAATGTCTTACTGTGCGAAGAAAGATAATGCAACATAAGGGTTTGTATTATGGAACATTTGCATAATGTCTGACGGTGTGAAGAATGATAATACAACATAAGGGTTTGTATTATGGAACATTTGCATAATGTCTTACTGTGTGAAGAATTATAATGCAACATAAGGGTTTGTATTATGGAACATTTGCATAATGTCTGACGGTGTGAAGAATGATAATACAACATAAGGGTTTGTATTATGGAACATTTGCATAATGTCTGACGGTGTGAAGAATGATAATGCAACATAAGGGTTTGTATTATGGAACATTTGCATAATGTCTTACTGTGCGAAGAATGATAATGCAACATAAGGGTTTGTATTATGGAACATTTGGATAATGTCTTACTGTGTGAAGAATGATAATACAACATAAGGGTTTATATTATGGAACATTTGGATAATGTCTTACATGATGAAGAATGATAATGCAACATAAGTTTTTGTATTATGGAACATTTGGATAATGTCTGACGGTGTGAAGAATGATAATACAACATAAGGGTTTGTATTATGGAACATTTGCATAATGTCATACTGTGTGAAAAACGATAATGCAACATAAGGGTTTGTATTATGGAACATTTGGATAATGTCTTACTGTGTGAAGAATGATAATGCAACATAAGGGTTTGTATTATGGAACATTTGGATAATGTCTTACTGTGTGAAGAATTATAATGCAACATAAGGGTTTGTATTATGGAACATTTGCATAATGTCTTACTGTGTGAAGAATTATAATGCAACATAAGGGTTTGTATTATGGAACATTTGCATAATGTCTGACGGTGTGAAGAATGATAATACAACATAAGGGTTTGTATTATGGAACATTTGGATAATGTCTGACGGTTTGAAGAATGATAATGCAACATAAGGGTTTGTATTATGGAACATTTGCATAATGTCTTACTGTGTGAAGAATGATAATGCAACATAAGGGTTTGCATTATAGAACATTTGCATAATGTCTTACTGTGCGAAGAATGATAATGCAACATAAGGGTTTGTATTATGGAACACTTGGATAATGTCTGACGGTGTGAAGAATGATAATACAACATAAGGGTTTGTATTATGGAACATTTGGATAATGTCTTACTGTGCGAAGAATGATAATGCAACATAAGGGTTTGTATTATGGAACATTTGCATAATGTCATACTGTGTGAAGAATGATAATACAACATAAGAGTTTGTATTATGGAACATTTGCATAATGTCATACTGTGTGAAAAACGATAATGCAACATAAGGGTTTGTATTATGGAACATTTGCATAATGTCTTACTCTGTGAAGAATGATAATGCAACATAAGGGTTTGTATTATGGAACATTTGGATAATGTCTTACTGTGTGAAGAATGATAATGCAACATAAGGGTTTGTATTATGGAACATTTGCATAATGTCTTACTGTGTGAAGAATGATAATGCAACATAAGGGTTTGTATTATGGAACATTTGCACAATGTCTTACTGTTTGAAGAATGATAATGTTACATAAAAGTTTGTAGCATGGAATATTTGCATAATGTCTTACTGTGTGAAGAATGATAAAAGAATGACATCGCTGTATAGTATTACGTGAACTGTTTTCAACTCTTCACCCAAGAACTTTTGACATATTCCCGTGTGTGTAGGTGTAGTTTATAGGGTGTATATACGCCAAAGATGTTGAAAACAATAGTGAGCATATCTTTACGGTGAAAAAAGGTATGCCGTAATTCTTCTAATGTTTGGGACATCGTTCCTGCTCTTTTTAGCCAATATGCATGCAATTGTAATAGGAATACACAGCACTTGGTTATTGTATTTTATCAATAAGACATACAGATGTTTAACTTTCTGAAAAGCTGGTAGAGAATTGTCATTCTTTGCTATCAGCACTATTAATGGTCAAAAAATTAGAAGAATTACAGTAGTGTGCATAGTTAAAACTATTAAATGTAAAGTAGACTGTGTGACTGAAACCGTGAAAACTACGAGGTGTTATTTTAAAGAGCTTATGAAAGACCAGTTTAAAACTGTCAAATAAGAGCTACCCCGTAAGCAATATCAAGTCATATTCATAAACAGTCGGTAGCAACTAAGAGTTTCAAACCCTGTCTGCTCTGTTGTTGCAGCAGCTTTAGTTATTGGAAATGACGCCATAGAATTATGCATTTAAAGAGGCCATACTGGAGATTTTTTACAGAGAACATCGATCAGCGAAAACCCATTTGATTCTTTTCTATTATTTTAGAATACCCCAAGTAATTACTTTTCACAAAATACAATTATCTGCCTCGTCTCTGCATGTGTTTTGGTTCAAAATCCCTAAAATTCATAAAACGGGTCTCAAAGCGTTATTTTTTTCACAAATCATTTTAACACTATAAATATTACAAATAAAAATCTGATATTTACTAAAAGGCAATATCTCCTCGTGGCTGTGCAATTGCACACAGTGTCCTTAGCCATATTCTTTAAAATTATGAGTTACAAAGATATTCTAACTTCATTTTGTTTGCAATAATTGGGACGTCCAACAAAAGTTGTTTGTTGACCTTGTGGTTTGCGTGTCACTGATGAAAAGCGAGTTTGGTAGTGAGCATGAGTGGATTTACAGCTATAGACTACAAGTTTGAACAAACGGAATATAATAGGTTAGCACGCAAGGCGGCTTCTATTAAATTACAAACTATACGTTGTTTACAGAAACGGAAAATATCTGCCAAACATAACGTGCCACTAACCACAGAAGTACAGAGCAGTACAGCAAAGTGACTGTTTATCGCATGTAACACACTCTTATCTCAGGCTCTCGGCGAATATGTTCCTTTCCGGAGCAAAAGTCCGTCTTCCGGACCTAGGACATTAAACAAACCCATGTGACTGCCAGCTGGTTTCCGATGTTTTTGTAGTCAGAAACCGGGGTGGTTGCTCTGATAAAGGGTGGATTGTTCAAGTCAGTTATACAGTTTTGTGTTATACCATGGGTACAAATGTAGTCTGAAATTTTAATTATAAATGTAGATAGTGCTGACATATCTCTTATATTCAAGTATATATATATATATATATATATATATATATATATATATATATATATATATATATATATATATATATATATATATATATATATATCCACTATACATATGTCGCCAGCTTACTGATCCCGTTAATCCTGGAATTTCTTTATAATTTTCACTCCGTTAAAAGTCGTTAAAAGCAAATTTTTTATATATACATCGGGTGGGCATAAAAAAATGGGCCGTACTTTGACACTCAAAATCTCCGAAACCCTCTTTCGTCAGCTTCTAAAAAACTACACACTCAAAAGTCATTATGTCCTAAGTATACAGACCAAATTTGAATTTCATCCTTTAAGATTTCTGTTCATGGGACCAAAATTAAAACAGAGTCAAAAACGCATGTTCCGGACATTTCAAAATGATGTTCTACCTTATTTTACGTGAAAAGGTGATCAGTTAATTGTCCGCCGCAAAAAATCCCATCTTGATTCAGCAAAACTTGTGCCTATCCGGCAAGAATGGTTTCTCTGACACTAGAGCCAGACAATTTTTCCAGACGGCACTTGATTTACGCGTGTCACACAGGTGCAGCGCGCGCTCTACTCATGACACCTGGCAGGTGATGCGATGTGGGTCACTGGAACGTGCATTTTTGAGGCTATGTTTTCATTTTAACCCTGTGCAACCCTGACTGCTATGACCTTGAAAACTGGTCGGTATATTAACAAAATCATGCCATTTCAATGTCTAAAGTGTGAAGGGTTTGAACAAGGATAATGGAACAATGCAGCATCAAAGTAGAGCCCATTTTTTATGGCTACCCGATATATAGTGGATACATATACTTGAATTATATATATATATATATATATATATATATATATATATATATATATATATATATATATATTGTAATATAATATTCACATCATGTTCGCTTATTAGCAATAACAAATCTAAGGGTAATTAAAAACATTATGATAAAGATGGCATTTCTCATACCCTTAATCTTAAACGAAAAAAAGATGACCCATATGCCATCAAAAGGTGCGACTCATGCGCATTTAAAAAGGGTATTTCACGACTGAAAACAAAAACAGCAGACTCCTCGGCTATGAAGACAGCAACAAGAACGCTGCCCTCGCATGGAGCTGCTAATCAGGGATGAAGATAATGTTGTTCGCTAATGTTTCAGCAAGGGAATGGTTGGCATACATTTGTAAGCCGTTCTCGCTGCTTCATGACGCAAACGTTTTAAGCACGGTATCAGGCAATGCGTACTTGTCCCTCTAGATTTCATTGGCTATATGGAACTTTGTTCCATATGTCACAAGTCCCGCAAAAACACGTACACTGAGTGACGTAACCTAACTTTCAACAACATACACATCGTGCCAGTGAACACCGACTGCCCCTTGCAGTGCGGTATGACATGCGCTCAGAAGACTTCCTGTGCTTCATTATGTAGGCCTAAACAAGCTCACGTGCGGATGCCGATTAACCTGTCAGAATACATAGTTTTGAACAGTGAGGTGTTGTTCATGTAACTGAAACTTTTTTAAAGGTTTCCGAAAGAAAAGTGTCCACTGGAAACCAGGTAAGGTGCGGGAGACGAGGTTGCGCGAGACTATACAGGGACAACTTTGGAAATACTAGTCCCAGGTACGGAACACGCTGGGTTTTCATTTACAGGTCAGTCTGTGACAGCAAATGATTCGACATTAGTATAAGCAACCCCAAAACAACCAAATTTGCAGGATGAAAAGTTCTGAAATGTTGTGACGCTGAGCCCCGGATTGCTCCGAGCTGTACTATTTCAACTCTAGGGAGGTGAGGGCAGTAAGAAGTATTGTAGTGACGCCTTTCCTCGTCATCTTTACACGGTGGGTCCTCCCAAGAAAGACTGGAAAGCGGAAGTGGCTCTTTGTTACTCATAGTGTTGGCATTGACACAGCTCAATCCTTCAAGCAACTGATTCATCTTAAAGCCTCTGTCTGGCTGGAGCATCCAAAGAATATTACAACCACAGCAGATGGTGTTGCCTATGACTGACGCTTCATTCATGGCGATCTTTACAGCGACATCGAGACTTCCACACATTATGTTCTCAAACCTATTACGGTACAAATGAAAGAAAGCAAAAGTCGATTCGAAGAAGGCATCCGTCTCAATGGTACCGATGTAGTTGTCTCGAAACGACCAGACGGCGACTTTCCGAATGTAAGAGAAGGCTCCCGCTTTTATGCACGAGATGGTCATGTGACTGAACGAGATCTCGTGCAGGTCTGAGATTTCGTTGAAAGCATCGCGCTGGAACTGCCCCACGGAACTATTGTGCATCGCTAGCTTTGTGATCCCGTTCATTCTGGAAAATGCGAAAGTATCAATCGCCTTGATGCTGGAGTTTGCTATCTTTATAATCTCCACTCCATCAAAGTCGTAAAAAGCAAATTTTCTAATGGCGCCTATGCGACTATTCATTATCTCTATGGACTTTAAGTTCCGTAGTCCGCGGAACGCGTAGCTTGGTATTTCGTCTGTTTGCAAAGAACAAATTCCTATGATATACGTTTGGTTGGGGAAATGAGATGGGAATTTTGACAACCCTTTGCAAGCCACGGCAATACCATCCGGATGTGTTGTGTAGGAACACCCATCCACGGTTTCGCTGGTCGCTCCATGGAATAAGGCACAGGCCAGCAGCAGCGTCCAAGACAGTAACGCCATTTTCTGTGGATAGACAATAGATATTCATTTACAGTGTCAGTCTGATACTTACATATTCTAGGGGGCCTCCGTGGCTCAGTTGGTTAGCGCGCTAGCGCAGCGTAATGACCCAGGAGTCTCTCACCAATGCGGTCTCGTATAAGTGAAATATTCTTGAGTACGGCGTAAAACACCAATCAAATAAATAAATAAATACTTACATATTCTCATGATAAACTGAATGACTGACTGATTGATTGTTAACCACGTCACTAAAGAACTGTTCAACTTTAACATGGCGGACTGTCGAATGAGGGGAGGAAAGTGGATTGCCGGAACTAAATTAGCGACGTTTGTGACGCTCAGACTTGCACGCCCACTGGTGGATGATAAATGAGGTCGATTCCACAAAGCCATTTTTGACTTAAGTAAAAATTTGAAGTGCGATCTTAAAGCTTATATTTTTAGGCTCTAGAAATGAAAAAATTTGCACATTTTATAGATGCCAATTTAAGACGAATGTGTCTAAACCTCAACCCCAAGTACCAAAAACTGAACATTATGAAGGGGTTTTAAATTTCAACTTCAGTCATAAACGGCTTCGTGGAATCACCCCTTGATCTTCCCACGACTGGGCAAACGGTCACAAGAGCGTCGTCGACCCCTTACTGCCACCAGTAGATCCTTTTTAAATACAAAGGCGGTTTGCTAAAAATAATAAAGTATACAAATATAATATTTGCAGATATTTCAACAAGATATTTCCAATCTTCCCTCGTGGCCCTCAGCAAAATGGACTGGATGGTGTGATGTCGATTTGATGACAGTCCTTCCCATGTCGTTGGATTTGATTATGTCGTCCTCGTTGAGTTTGACCACCCTCGTACATGTATTTGTAAATAATTATATATTTACAGTCTACGTAATTCAGATGACGAAGGCTCGAATCCGGACTCAGCCCGCTAGATTGCGGCTTTAAGCCAGGAGGATTACCAGGTACCATGCAATATGCTGCATTTTAGCTGTGTTAAGTTTATAAAACCTATGGTCGTCACATAAGTGAAATATTCGGCGATTGCGGCGTAAAACATGGAACAAAATATTAAATAATATATTTACGGCATGTATGGAAAAATAAGTTACTTCCAGGAAACAAAGACCAAACACAACAAATGAGACATGCAGAATACACATGCAGAATAAAAGAATTCATTAAGGGAATATTTGACTTCGGACCCCGTTCTTTAACGATGGCTGCATTTCCTACAGGACAATGGACATCTGAGAAGGGGATCAGGCCCTGGGATCAAGTAACGATTTTAGACTTTAGTCAGAAGTCCAGTCACTGAACCTGGTGAGTTCCTTTCACTTATTTTAGCTCAAATTTGTTTTACAATGACTTACCCAGAATTTATGTTGTCAAGCAGTGTTTTGAATTTTGTGAAAAAACAATTTTAAAGTGATTTGAAAATTTGGCTGCGAAGTCAAAGATCGCTTTGTGATCCCGGGGCCTAATGCTAAGCGCACGAATTAGTGATGTCATGAGCGAAGTCCCTAGAAAGAGTGGCTCCCAATTGGATCCGACTGCCATCCGTCTCCCTACTGCCATTCTTTACGCTTTTACTAAATGAAACCCACAGCTTGTATATAAGATGAGATGTTCAGAGTAAAGACCATGTGTTAAACGAAATATGGGTCGCTCTCTCTACTAGTTACAACAAGGAACCTACAGATTCATGGGATTTATAGCCATGATAAATTTTTTTTTATTTGATTTATTTATTTGATTGGTGTATTACGCCGTACTCAAGAATATTTCACTTATACGACGGCGGCCAGCATTATGGTGGGAGGAAACCGGGCCTAGCCCTGAGGAAACTTATGACCATTCGCTGGTTGCTGGTAGACCTTCCCACTTAGGAACGGAGATCAAGTTGATCTGAAATGCTGATCCAAGGCGCAACAAAATGAATCTACACATATGAATCGTGCAGTGAGGTCAAAGTCAGAGCAGATGACAAAACCACACAGACGGAGATACAAATTAATATTGTCTGTTTTCGCAAAGGGTGTAATAATAATAATAATAATAATAATAATAATAATAATGCTGTTTCAAGCCTAAAACGCTAGTATTGATAACTGTTACAGGGAATGACGGACTATAAATGCAGCTTTAAGGTATTGTACCACCGTAGTTAAGTGAGGTAGTTAAATTTTAGAGGCAGCGGCGACTCGGGTACAAGCTGATACGACCATTTTTCTCTCGTGCACAATGCACGATTAATGCGTCACCAGCTTGTATCAGTCGAATCACTACAAAGGCCCTGAGTCACTGACGATAGGCAACACAGATTCGGCCCGAATTACTTTACGCGGGAATCGCTCCGCGCTTGCCTAACGGTTTATACAGTGTGTGCCTTGAAAAGGGAAGACCTGGAATCTTACACGGATCGAGTCATATCACAGACTTGTGAAAAATGGTATTTGCCTGACACTGAAATCTGAAGGGTTAGAGCAAAACAGGATCATTTGATCCGGTGTCTTCGGGATGACATTTCGGTGGCAGCAGCACTTTGGCGCCATGTCACAAAAAGGTATCCATCAAAACAGACATTAGAAAGTTGGAAAAGCGCAAGGAATATTCTAGGTGAATGGGTAAAAACCAGTGTTCAAATCGTGTGCAGAAGACACAGTATATTTACGAACACCTAATGATTCCTCGTGAATGATTCCTATGACAGAAAAATTGTTATAAGAACGAGTGAGTGGATGCTTGGGGTTTAACCTCGTACTCGACAATTTTTCAGTCATATGACGACGAAGGAGTCCTTAGATTGTATGTAATGTGCCTTCTTGTTGCAGGACGGATTTCCGCCGCTCTTTTATCTAGCGCTGCTTCACTGAGACGTCTTACCGAAGACAAGTAAGCTGCCCGCCCGAGCCATTATACTGATACGGGCCAACCAGTCGTGGTACTATCCCCTTAATGCTGAACGCCAAGCGAGGAAGTTCCTCTTTTTGAAAGTCTTAGGTGTGACCCGCCCCTAAATTGATCCGCACCCAAAGCGGACGCTCTGCCAACTGTGCTATCGGGGCCGGTGGTATAAGAACGACGTAAAACCTTAAGCATATATACATACATTATAGTTGAATTAGATATATTTCCGCGCAGCAAACATAAGGTCATAAAAGACCATTCACTTATTTATTATACACAAAGCACGATTAATGAATTACGAGTTTGTATCAGTCGAAAGAAATGCCGTCATACACAAAAGACAGCAACAGCTTTATACAGGATAGGCTCCCCAAAACCAAGCAAAAAGTTTTAAAAGGCTAAAAATATTGACTCTCATTGGCAGAGACGTTGAGCACAGATTTTGTAAGCTACTTGGAATATATGCATACGTGCATCAATATGATACAAATTTACTTACCCAGTTCGGTGGCGTTTGTTTCAAAACTTCGCACCAACTCACTTGTAGCTAGCTCAGTTGTGCATGAACTTGTGTTTCGGCGATCCGCATGAAGCTGAAGTAAAACTGGTCTGACGCTTAAGCACGGATGCAGAAGTCAAGTCCTCTCATTTAGTCCGTTTCCGCGTTTATATATATTACTCATATTACAGTGTTTGTGAAGAATATGGTTTACGCCCGTCTAAAGGATGTGGTCGCTCTGCTTTCACTCCTAAAGTGGAACTATGTTGTGGTACTTACTCTGCAGCAGTTGGCCACCATTTTGTTTTAGAGATTCTGGTGACTATATAAATGTACATGTGATAGGTACATATTTATGCCTGAAAGGTGAACTGTCCATATTAAGCTGCTGATTAAGATAAACCCAAACAGCAGTGGTTTAGTTACATGGCATAATACATGGATAAATTGTTGGTGGGAACAATGTCGTTCATGTATAAAGCTGTTAAGCAGCGAACGATAGAAAAATCAGTACCTAAGAGTGTCTATTTGACATGTACATAACATAATCCTTAGTCACTGGTAACACATATCCTATATAAAGACCTCTGTGGCCATTCATATTCATATAATAACATGAAGTTTGATACTTCAGTTGGAATACAAGAGAATGTAGGAAGTTAAGAAGGCGTTTTATTATTTTTTCCTATATATATATATATATATATATATATATATATATATATATATATATATATATATATATATATATATATATATATATGAAAAAATATATAATATATATATATAATATAATGTGTCTTCATAATTGCGGTTCACACATCATGAACCCGAAGTTCCTTCGCCACTTAGGTATCATGCCGAAGACACTAGCATAACACCCTGCCCAGTCACATTATACTGACACAGAGCCAACCCGTCCTGCTTCGTTGTTCTGACCTCTCAGTGCTGAGCGCCAGCCGAGGCAACAGCAAGTACAATTTTTAAAGTCTGTGGTATGATCCGACCCGGGTTTGGGGCATAATACTTTGGTGTCTTCAGAAAGGTTATTCACGGACGCAGCTCCAAAATTATGTCCGCATTGGGAAAATCCGCCATTTACATTGCATGGCGACCAGCAAAAACATTTTTTTTTTTCAAAGAAATTAAATTGTTTATTTTTTAATTATAATCTTTCGTTTAATTCACCGTAGGACCAAACTTACAGGGTACATATTTCATAGCCTCTCAATCTGAAGCCACAGCATCTAACTCTGTAGTTGTGCACTAGACGTGTGAAGGTCTGCCTGCAATCTCTGGCATTAGTGAAATATTCTGGAGTTCGCTGTAAAACACCAATCAAATAAATAAATAAAAATGTTAACTGTACATTGGACGTGACTGCCAATGATATCCCCTTAATACACTGTCTTTGTAAATGGGACCCGAGTCTAGTGTAGGCTACCGGAAATCAGCCCTGAATCTGTAGGCGTTACAAACACTTATCGGAACTATGTAAAAACTGTAAACATTTGTATCTGTTTTCAGAGATATGGTATCCTGATTTCCGGCTTTCCCGGTCAGAATGCATGCTGATCATAGATTCAAGTCCCTCGGGATATAGAATAGCTGTAAGAACAGGATCGTGTGTAATAAGCAGCCATATTTAAAGGGGGGTGGATTAAAATATTACGGTAGGAGTAGCGGCCCTTTGTCAAACATGGGCTCCATCATAACGCGAGAATTTTTCTTCCGCTTTGAGAACGGACAATGCAGATGGGCATGGCATGTACAGCCTCGCAATGCTTACATCATCATTTGACTTTTTGTATTCAAAGCCGGAATTATAACAGGAGCCGTTTGCACCCATTGTTTCATTTCACCAATAGTGTAAAGAGTTCTAATCTGGTTCAAGTCTCTAGTGGTTGAAAGGTTTTGTTGGACAAGTACATTTACTTCCGCCTCAGTCATATTTTGTAAAGCGGGTCAGCCATGTCATCGAAAGAACAAATGAATTAATCGACTGATTGTTTAAGTATGATCAGACCTTGCATTCAGACAAAGTTGGTTTCATATCATTGCCTTCATGTGGCCTAAGTTGTCAGTCGCCATATGTTCCAGCCGTTACAGAACTTTCTTACATCGATACCTCCTACTCCATGTAAGGACAATGCACATGACATTCTGGATGACACCAAGGAAACCATTTCAATTCAGACACATCTGGAAAAAATATGTAATGGTGATTTGTGTTTATAAAATACAACGTTAATTTCTTTGTTTCCTTTATGTTTAAGGTATAACATAGCAAGTTTCAGAAATTCGGAATCTCATTTTTTTTTTGAGGGTGGGGGGAGTGTTCTCAACTAGTAAAATGTTCAAATCATTGAGAGATACATTTAAAATTTACGGCCCGAAACATGTATATATATAATTGTGCTATGATCATTACATGTTCCTCTGTCTTTTTTTAGAAACTGTCAGTATGTCTTGTGCAGATTTTTTTGAAAACTATAGGAGTACTTGATGTACATGATTTATAATTCTTTTGTTATTCTAGGCTGATCAAATGTCTCAGTATACAAGTACATTGCATCCAACTTTTGACCTTCGACTCGCACAAATATCGATATGTATATATCATAAAAAGTTAAAAGAACCGCATTTCGGGGTACCATTCAAAAGACAGGCCTTCCATGCAATAACACATTTTAGACTCTTTTGCACCCCCTAAAATATTTACATAAATATGTACAGGGGAAATCAAAATTGATATCATGGATCAAGCAGATCCACATAAACACTGACCATAATAATTTTTGCAAGACATTTGACAGTCGGTAACCGGTGTCACAAACACATATGAGTTGATGTACTTATGACACCTTGACTCGTGCTTTTAACGATCTTTCCTAGAACATACTAAACGACCTTCACAGCAACAGGGATTAACACATCACGTGACTCAGATTTAGCGGTCGTCTGCCATGTTTTCAGTGATTTTTGTGACCAGCTGTGCGAGGCGATGCCCGCGGACAAAGAATGTCAGGATCAAACAACGGGTGTGTTCAAATACCTTATCATTGTCCGTATTCTGTCGTATAAATCGATAGACACGAAAACGAAAACTAGGTTGACGATCTTTGTAGTTCCGTTTGGTCTTCAATTGCAGCTTCGTCAGAGGGACTTCGTCGACAGAGTGAAGTCCGTGAGTATCATTTTTTCACAGGATATATTAGCAACATTCTTTCTCGTCCCCGTTTTCCTTTAGCCCTTCAGTTTGCCTTTATATAAAGAACCAGAACGAAAGCCTGTAGGACATTCGTTCTGCTTGCACCTTCCTGTCTTTCTGCTCTCTTTTCTTTCCCTTAATTCTCTACGTCTTTATTACATTAGATAATTGATGGAGTTTTGTCTTTAAACTCCCTAGTAACTTAATACATTTTAACATTTAATTATCCTATATTATTTCTCTAGTTCATAACTACATATCACAGTTCGTTTAATCTCGTTTTCTTACCAAACTATAGATAGAAAAAAATATTTTTCAATCTCGCACTTTCCCCTTTATGTTACGCTTATTATTCTACAACATTACCAATCTTCCTGTACCAGTTTTGAAAATGTGGTTTTGCAGTTGTCTTTGTTGTGGATATTTTTGATCACATATTCTGTCTGGAAACATCCCAGTATTAACTCCAGTATTAATTTGAGGCTTGGACAGAGATAGCGAATTGGAGGTTATGTAAATATAGCCGTTCTTTGATGATTTGCTTTGTTACTCTGAAAATGACTTCTATTGTCAGGATTTACATTTATATACATACTTACTAATTTATTTATTTTACTAATTTAAAGAATATTTGGATCGTAATTGAGTTTAAAAAAAAACGGATATGCACGTTCAGTACGTTTTTAAAAGAAGCAACGCCAGAATTGATTTAACAAAATCAATCCTAGGGTATTGTTAACAGTTGTGCAACCAAAAGCGTTTAAAATGCTGTCGGTGGCTCTTGAATTGGCATATCCAATATCATCTGCCATGATATTTATACATTTATGTGGTACATGTAAGATAACCTTGGCACGGATTTTCAAAACTGGGACATTTAACTTTAAGCCAAATCTTCAATTATGTAACCAGCCCCGATAGATCACTTGGTAGAGGCTTTCAGCATTTTGGAGATAGTTCATCCGTACCAGTATAATGGCTCGGGCGGAGCGGCTTACTTGCCTTCGGTAAGTCGTCTCAGTGAAGCAGCACTAGATAAAAGAGCGTTGGAAATCCGTCTTGCAAAAAGAAGGTTCTTCGTCGTCATATGACTGATTATTTGTTAAGTACGACGTTAAACCCCAAGCACTCACTCACTCAGTTTTGTACATAGAAATTAAAACTTATATAAAATATGAATTAAAACTGTTACTGTTATTTTTTGACCTTGGAGAACAGTATTGGCTGCTGAGTTTGGCTAAAATTTTGAATATAAAATACGACTTAATACAAGTATTAACTAATACACCTTCGAACAACTGGGCCCTGATGCTCAACTCTGTGTACTCTAAAAGTTTTTACTTAAATGACGACGGTCATGTTTATATATGAATCCAGGATACCTGATTGCCTGCTTTCGTTCAAGTACCTGAGAAACTTCACGACTTTTGGCTGCAACTGAAACAACGAGAGCTGGATTCGAACACTCGACCTCACTGCACCTATCAATACAAGCTGACAAACACTTTAACTGTCTGAACAAACGAGCGACCTCCTATCTTGTTTAATGGTCTCCGCACATATGAACACGATGTTGGTGTGATTTCACGCATCGAGGGTAGAGTGAATTAAATCATAAAGGCAAAAAATACACTAAAATAAAGTATTTATTAGATGACAAGACCATTAAACATTGTCCAGGAAAATGGATTGATTTTTTTAGCCGACTGTCAGCGTCACAGCAAAATTTTTGGTTTGAAATAGTTCGTTCAAGGTCCGTTTGTTGAATGCATTCAGAGCTTTAAATAAAGATGCATTTTGAATGATGAAATATAGCAATCTATGTGTTTCAAGTGGCAAAAACTGAGGTCAGCTCATTGGTTTCCATCAGGTCAGAAAAGGCCACAACGGAGTCCTAAATTTTAAATGCATTTGACTAGGTCGAAAAATATTGTAAAAAAAAAATAAATCAAATTTATCCGGACAATATTTAATAGTCGTTCATCTAACATCTACTTCATGCTAGCGTCTTCTTTGCTTTTAAGTTAATGGAATAACATAGAGGGAGGTGGTGTTAAATATGTGGCTTTCTCATTACAAACATATTATGAATAAAAACCATGCTATTTATGTAAATTAGCCTATGATTGCAACAGGTTAAATGACACTAACATAAATCATTCTATTTCGGACTTTTATAGTGACCACCAACAGTATAAAATGGCTTTTATTCAAAAGAGTGTACTCATGCAGTTACTAATCTATTCATTGTTCCATTTGTACTTCGTTGGTAATACATATGTGCATGTTTTATTTTGGTATGAGATTTTACGTCGCAATCAATAGTTTTTTAGTCATATGACTAATACTGACACATTATACTGACACCGGGACAACCAGTTCTGTTTCCTTGTTCTATCCTCTCAACGTTGAGCGCCAATCTACCATTTTAAACTACCATTTTAGAGGTCGTTGGTATGACCCGACTCTGGTTGGATCCAACTTGTCCATACTTCGTTTTTATTTTGGGGCTGTCACAGCTTCATCTGTTATCTTCTTTATTCCAGACAAGAACATCACTATGAAGCTGCCCTTCCTCGTCGCCATTTTGCTTTCCCTGGTGCATTCTGGGAACTCTCAGAATGTGGAAATTGATCGTAAGTTTAACTGTTCATACCACATGTACGCTTAGTTTAGGGGTTAACATTTCTACCGTGTACTTATGTATTTGACAGGTGTTATACGCTTTCAGGTTTAAGGTTTTTTCAAGTAATGAAAATCACGCAGAATGCCGGCGTAGTAAACAACTGGCCTTTTGGCAAGTTACTAGCGAACTGTCTAACGTGTAACGTACAGATAGGTACATAGAAGAGAAACCCGTGCCCACTGAATGAAGCCTGAAAAATCTATTGACTTAAGGCCTCTGCGAAACACGCATAGACCTACTTGTATAATGTTTTACTGCAAACTGCAGCGTTCTTGACATTTTTGAGGTACGGCGTAAAACACCAATCAAATAAATAAATAAATCAACGTCCTTGAGGGGGCTCCGTGGCCGAGGTGATTAACGTGCAAGCGTGATCCAGAAGCCTCTCACCAATGCGGTCACTGTGAGTTCAGATCCAAAAATCTGTCAGCAACCCGTGGATAGTCGTGGTTTCCCTAAGGCTCTATCCGGTTTCCTCCCAACAAAATGCTGGCCGCCGTCGTATAAGTGAAATATTTTGAGTACAGCGTAAAACACGAATCAAATAAATAAATCCTTAACGTAACAGTTCTGACGCAAATTTTGTTTATCCTACAGCCTGCATCATAGGACATGACGTCATTGTCATAACTGACGTGCGCACTGATGACGAGGGCAAAATCTTGGAACTCTTGAATTTCTTTGGAGAGATGGCGGACCTGGTAGAGAGGGAAGACACGCGGTTTTACGTGCTTGGCTACCCTCGGATTTACACGAGCTCTCGGACGGGGAGCCAAACAACGACATCTACTTACCTCCATCGAAAGCACCAGGTTAGAACCGTGCAGAGCTTCATGCAGTCGTCGATCGACGACCGGAGCACCCACCCAGATTTCAACGTCGCGTTGCGTCACGTTGAAGACTTGCTGGACAACAGCGTTAGGAGCTATGCCCCCAAAACCGTCATCATCTTCTCGTACAATCGCTACCATCCGCCGATCACCAGCTCCGAAGAGGCGGATTTAGAGGAGGCCCTGGAGACCCCCAGTAAAGTCATCATGGCGCGCTTGGGAGAGTCGATCAAGAAGAAGGCCAACGTGCTCATCTACGCCATAGGTACCTTCGACAACGAGTTCGAGCTGTACGACTTGGCCTCTTGCCGAGATCCCAGATGCATCTTCAAAGTGGACGACTTTAGCAGTCTGTCCATGAGTCACGTTCTCAAAGGATGTCCTGCTAAGTAAAGAGATCTGCTGATTGAAATCATTCATTGCTTTTATGATGAACTAAATTATTCATGTAAAAGTTGAAATTAAACGAGGGGGTTTCTCTGTTCATGGGATTCTTTCTCAGTTTTTCTGTGTTCATTCTACAAACCGTGTCAGCACGATTCCTTGTTTCGAGGTTCAAGAGTTTATTGTTTTTAATTCTGTCTGTCGGTCTGTAATATTTTCTTCAATTCTATCCATTTATTTAGCGTTGGACCTGCGTAGAAGACGACATCGATTTTTCTCGTGATGTCTCAGCTGCTGCAAATGGGGGAATCTTTCACCGCGCAATAGCGACTCGGGTGGATGCTGAAATGAATGAATGATTGTGGCTGAACGCCGCATCGGCAATTTTTCAGCCACATCGTCGCGAATGCTGAAATGACCATTCTCCCCTTGCAGTTGGCTTATGTTACTAGTCATTGCAAGTGCAGATATGAACGAGTGAGTGAGTGAGCGCTTGGGGTTTAACGTCGTACTTAATTTTTCAGTCATATGACGACGAAGGAATCCTTACAGTGCATGTTATGTGCCTCCTTGTTGCAGGACGGATTTTCACCGCTCTTTTATCTAGTACTGCTTCACTCAGACGACTTACCGAAGGCAAGTAAGCCGGCCGGCCCGAGCCATTATACTGATACGGGTCAACCAGTCGTTGCACTATCCCCTTCATACTGAGCGCCAAGCAAGGAAGTTACAACTCCCTCTTTTAACGTCTTAGGTGTGACTCGACCCAGGATTGATCCTGGATCTACCGCTCCCCAAGCAGACGTTCTACCCAGATGTGAACGAAGACAACGCATGCAGCTTGGACCTGTATTACTTTGAGCTAGATGGGTTCCCAGTTTGCGCTTGTTTTTTTTTCTGTCACTTTTCTGTCAAGACTTTTAAAGGACACTTAGTCTGCTCAATGCACTATGAGAAGCCTGTATGGCATGTAGCTCATATACAAGTTAAAACTGGGAACATATAAATTTGACATTAAGGCTTGTCTGTCTCAACCTACACTTCTGGAACAATAAATTAAGTATCGGAGTTTAAACGTTTAATTAGAAAGACTGTAGAGTCCACACAGCTTTTTAAGTTTCACAGAGCCACCCCAACGGCGGTTGAGTTGGTGGGATTTGCATTCATTTAGGATTTTTACCTATACCACCAACCTCTGTTAAGTTACTGACGAACTTTCCCACGTGTCTTTTCTACCTCCATGCTGTGACACAGGAGAAGTGATCTTCAACATACATTACACTGCGCCGACGTAACAGAAGTCAACGTAACAGAAGTCAACATGTTACTGATATACTGCTTTGTAAGCATACAAACCAAGTTTCAAATTTATGTACACACACGTCTGCTCTTGGTTATTTAGTGCTTCGACAAGATCGATGATTACTTCTTTAGTAGCATGATTACACCAGCAGAGGGCTATTCAAAGCCTCATCTGCTAGCAGACAGATGTCATAGATCCGAGCGGGGGCTTTGGTTTCTTAGGATTAACATAAATCAAAGTTACAACAGGTTTATCGTAATACAACTCAGTTATTGGTCTGTAAAGATGTAATAAGGCGACAGCGATTTGAGAAACACTGGTGCTCACAATGCTTATAATCAATAATATACTAGTATACATCATCATGTACATTTGTATACTGGTAGTTATATAATTACAGCTTTTAGGGGATCTCCCTGACAGAGGCGGTTAACACGTCAGTGAGGCGCAATGTCCCGGGAGCTTCTCACCAAAGCAGTCGCTGTGAGTTCAACTTCAGCTCATGCTGGCTTCCTTTCCGGCCGTTCGTGGGGCCTTAACGTCTTTATTTCTTTGAGATGGCCTCCGTGACTCAGTTGGATAGCGCGCTAGCGCAGCGTAGTGACCCAGGAGTCTCTCACCAATGCGATCGCTGTGAGTTCAAGTCCTGCTCATGCTGGCTTCCTCTCCGGCCGTACGTAGGAAAGTCCGCACCAGCTTGCGGATGGTCGTGGTTTTCCCCCGAGCTCTGCCCGGTTTGCACCCACCATAATGCTGACCGCCGTCGTAGAAATGAAATATTCTTAAGTACGGCATAAACCACTAAACAGATAAATAAATAAATAAATTTATTTCTTTGAACTTCTTTGAATAAATAAATCTAGCAATCGATAAATCATCAATCAACCAGTGGATCAAATTTGTACAATGGACGAAATGGGTTAGAGAAAATCATTAAATATAACTGTATATTAAAAAATTTGTATTATTATATTTATTTGATTGTTGTTGTACGCCGTACATAAGGATTTTTCTCCTATATGATGGCGATCACCTTTATGGGTGGCGAAACCGCACTTAAAACAGCACCCATGGACTATCCCACGTGTGACGTAGACAGATGAATACCATATTGTTGGATTACAAATCTTTAAAAAAAAATCAATGAAAAACGTCCTCCGTTTCGGGAGGCGGTAGATCCAGGGTCAATACTGGGTCGGGTGACACCCAAGATCTTAAATGAGAAAGTTGTAACTTCCTCGCTTAGGGTTCAGCATGAAGGGGACAATGCAGTGACTGGTTGACCCACATCAGTATAATGGCTCGGGCGGGGCAGCTTACTTGCCTTGGGTAAGTCGTCTCAGTGAAGCAGCACTAGATGAAAGAGCGATAAAAATTCGTCCTGCACTCACTCACGCAAGAAACGTAATGCTATTCAAACGACCGCGTAACTCATTAATTCCAAAGAAATAGCTGAAACTCAAATACAATGGCCCAGCTTTTATTTGTTTATTTATTATTTATTTGTTTGATTTTCACTTACACCATGGTTATCAGATTTGCCAATAGAGGAAACCGGAGAGCCCAGGGTAAACCAACGTTTTTTAAATTTCAAGTTCGAATCTGTCTTGTATGTGTAAAGTAATAAGATATATGATGCAACTGACATATAGGCCTTCGTTCATCACAAGCCGACATGTAAGCCGACTGGTTGTCCTTAGTGCATGGAAGCCGGATGAGGACATCTCGCCATCCGGCTTCCAAAGTAGTACATAATGTATACTATCGCAGAATGGGGCGTTGCGATTGCACAGTCATGTAAAAGATATAGCTCTTCATGTTATTAAATTATCGTAATCATAGCGAGAACTGGATTTGAAGATAAGATTTCTTGCATTGCTAAGTTCTAGTTGTTGGAGCGAGTGTTACATCGTACAACAGCGTTCTATAACGTATGGTGAACTTGTCTTATACCAGTATGGTGTGCAAATATGGGAGTGGGTTGACTGCCTCAGTGGCGTAGTAATTAGAACTTCCGCTTCAACGTCCTTGGACCAGGGACCAAACACGGGACAGGTTATATTAAAGCTTAGGGCTCAGCTCTGAGAGATTAGAGCAGGAAACAGGAATCGTTGTCCAGGTGTCAGTAGTATGTGACTGGGTGGGGTGTCCTGTCTGGTGTCTTCGGCATGCTCGACACTTCAGTGGTGGCTGCCCTTAGGCGGCATGGACTAGCCCTTCCACAAGAAGACACAGTAAATGTACACACAAACACCTAATGACTCGCTGTCGTCAAGTGACTAAAAAAAATAAGTACGACGTCAAACCCCAAGTATATATATATATATATATATTATATATATATATATATATATATATATATATATATATATATATACACGTGGGAAGGTTCTTGAGTTGACGGGTGTAGGTGTCAGCTGCGGCAGAATTGTGCTCTGGCAAACCGTCTCTGACAGCTGACATTAAATACCAGATTAGATCGTACACACATAAGTTAAAGCTTATCATAAACCAAATAGGATCGATCTGCTGTGGTCTGTATGGAATACCGAATCAGCATTCTGACGTGATAGTCATTTCACAGATTGTGTACACCATATACAAATAAGATCACACAAACATGCAGGCTGCACTGCGTACAGGGTACATCGCCTAGGAATGGATTCACTCTTCACTACGTCCCTCTACTCTACCGATATACATCTATAATACAGTACACAAACGTAGAGTGGACCTCTTCAGTGGCCTAACGGTTAGAGCGCCCGCCACGAAGTCGGAAGACCGGGATCAAACCCGGATCGGGTGATACTAAAAACTTTTATCGGGTGATACCAAAGACTCCAGCTTGCTGCTGCCTCGCTCGGCGCTCAGCAAACAGAAGTTAGATCGAAGAAACATGACTTGTTGGCCCAGTGTCAGTATAATGTGACTGGCTGGGGTGTCATGTCTTGTCTCTTCGGCATGATACTTCAGTGGTGGCAGCACTTTGGCAGCATGTACTCGGCCGCCGAAAGAAGACACAATATATGTACACAATATATTGTACGCCTAAACACACCTCATCGTCATAAGACTGAAGAATTGTTAAGTACAGCGTTAAACCCCGTCAGGATATCATCCAGCGATATAAGCCTAAACAGTGTTTCACGATACAAGCGTTTTCAGTGTTTCGCATCTTTATGTGAGGAAATGGGTGTGTTTTCTCCTTAGAAGAACCAGTGCTTCATCCAGCTTATATTTATTTTTTATTTGATTCCTGTTTAAAGCCATATTCGATAATTTTTCACCTGTCAGGTATACAGGTGGTCGAAACCGTTTCACGTGAAGATCTGAGCACTCTCCTGAGCTGGAATATACGTGGTCTCAGCGCAGATGAGATATATATTTTTTAAAACTGAGATACATATATGATTAAACTGGAATACATCTTTGGTCAGACAACTTATAAACGAACATATGGCACGAGAATGGACACTGATTTAATGCATTCGTGTAGTAAATTCTTTCCATTATCGTCCAAAACTGATGAGTGCTTAATTCTCGATGTTACACTAAAAAACTAATCTGTTAATTTGAACAGAAAGTCTGTTATCTGAGTGATGCTAGAATATAATAAACATATTCATATTAATTCAACACGAAGATGCTATTAGCCAAATAGGATCTTATGTTGAATATGACAGAATATTATGTTATAATAACACAATGCATTCTAGCATCGCCCAGACACTTTCTGTTAAAACTGACAGGTTAATTTGTTAACCGTTCTTTTATATACTTTTTTATCTTTTTGGCGGCTTCTGTTGAACATTGTTTTGGATATTGGTATTGCAAGTACTAACCCGGATCGTCCACTTTGGTTTACGGCTCGTATACGAATGTCTGTTTTAACGATTAGATCTAGCAAAAGGCCATCCTAGTGTCGTAGACTGATCATTGTCACCAAGGAACCGCGAGCATTGAACACGGAGGAATCTACAAATTTCCTGTCCAATTTGGATCCTCACCTCATATATGATATCTCCTCAGCCTGATGTAACGCTGAATGTATTTATTTATTTGAGAGGTGTTTTACGCCAAACTCAAGAACCCTTCATTTGTTCGACGGCGGCCAGGATTATGGTGGGAGGAAACTGAGCAGAGCATGGGGGAAACTCACGACCATCCGCTGGTTGTTGACATGACCGTCTCACGTACGCCCACAGAGGAAACCGGCACGCGTAACGCTGAAAATAAATGGTGATTTCTGTATTGATGTAATTCTGCGGACCTCGAGGGCAATAAGAGGTCGATGATGCTCTCCTGTGCAGTCTTGCATTAAATGCACTAGAGACCACTTACCTTCAATTAGTATGACATGTGTCACAAGCGGTAGAGTTCGCCAGGTCAGTAGCTTAATCCAGGCCTCAGGATCCAGAAGAAATCTTAGACTTAAGCCAAAGTTTTAAATCACTTTAAAATTCTTATTTCTTAAATAACAAGGTTATATTGCTAGTCAACGTAAATTACATGTAATTCAGAGAAAGTTATTGTAAAACAAATTTCAGCTAAAATAAGAGAAACGAACACACCAAGTTTAACGATCGAAATTTTGACTTAAGATGGCTTTGCGGTTTCGGGACCAGGCATTCCTATTTTCTCAACTCACAACTCGCCGACATGTGTAAGTGAAAAAATTCTTGAACATGGCGTTAAATTAAATGAAATTAATTAGTAAACATGAAAAGTGGCACCGGCACCAAGACATGAAACCAAGCATGCATGCATCAGACAAATACATTGGTCGACTCCGTCTTGGTTTGACCGAATGAATGATCGAGGCGACATTTAAAACCAAATAGGCAAGGAATATGGACATCATCAAGTAGTATTTATTTAACCAAAAGATAATGTAATATATGAAATTACCAACAACGCTAAAGAAATTATGTATACAGCAAAAGCATATTATGTTACAAAAGAGAAAAATGTGACATTTCCTAAAATATAAGCTAACAAGATACATGTTCACACATGCATGTTTTCCGATTTTGAACGTCAACATTTGCACAGAAGAGGCTGATCTTTTCTCAAAGGTGAATATTTTGCTTTTCTAAAATAATAGCAAAAATTCGGATTTGGACTGATTGATTTTTTGGCCAAAAACCTCCGGCATAGCTTTCTTAAATCAGGTCAAGATCAATCAATAATGATATGACTTGCTTATCTAATCCACGTGCGGCTGAGTTGCCATTCATGGAATTACAAGTCACAGAATCACTTTCCTTTTTTGGTTGCAACGTATACATGGCCTCATTCATTTTCGGAAGGACGACGGATTCTTTCTTCTCTACCGGCCTGACCTGGATGTTCTCCGGTGGGATAAACGAGTCTTTCTTACTTGCGAAGGTAAATTCTTTAGTGATAAACTGAACGGTGTTCTTCCTTTTGTCTTGCCAAGTAAAGTTACGATCCATATTGTGATTCGTTGCCTATCTCTGAAAGAGAAAACCGATGATCTTTTCTAAAACTTGATTTATTTGATCATCGATGTACCTCAAATCCTTTCATTTTAGCCCATCTTTGACCTTGAAATGCTATGCCAAAAGCATGGATAAAGTGATAAAATCAGTCTATTAAGCTATAACATGACAACCATGGACCTAGAAGCGTTTATTTTGGCTCCCTGACCTTCAAGGCAAAATTATGACATCCCAAACTTTAATTACTAAACATCGCTGGAAATCAGATTTCATAACAATGACCACCACTGACCGGAAGTAAAGCAGTTCGTGCCATTACTAGTAACGAACAGATCTTCACGGCCTTCCACGCATGGGATTAAACTTAATCTTCTGGAACCAAATGCCACAGGACTTAGTAGAATAGTTTGGTAATAGACTCTGGATCTCTCTGAAGTAGTGACCGAAACTTACAAGGTACGATACTTTCTGCGGAATGGCCTATACCTCGCTACTTATCATTTAGTTCCACAACGTCCTAACAAGGTTTTTGATATACTCTGTTTTACACTTATACAAAAACAACCAAGTATAGATGTATAGCGGGTAGTCAGATCCTGTAACAATTGGCAAGGCTAACGCTTACTTGGTGAATAGTGGTGTTTGCATGGATTTCTTCACATCTCTCCTTGCATTGCTCAGGGTCCAAATGTTTGACGATGATTGGAATTAAAATATCTGATTTTTATATCTCTGATTCCGAACCACCGTATACCGCTGACACAAGTCCTTAGCAGTTAAAGTCAAGTTTTCCGGATACGTTCATAGAATCTCAACACAGACACTTGGAAGATATTCCATACAGTATACGCCCACTTAATCCAAAGATTACAGTCGGCCCTAGGAGGCCGTTACCAAAATTGTGGAGCACTCACATAAAAATCCGTTTTTGGAAATCGAAAACTGTCACAAAACTTTTGGGACCAAATTCCTCTTGTAACGAACAACTAACCATACCTTAACAGTCACAACTGTAGATAACTGTTGGCAAAAATGTCAGCGGATTTTGTTTTTCTCTTTTGAAAAACTGAAATCCGTTGTCGACAAACTGATGATCTAAAATGGACTGATTTCCCAGAAAGGTAGAATTCCGATGGCAGAATTTGCGTTTTGCGGGAAGAAAGTTCCGATGTGACCAAGAATGGACGTTTCCAGTACTGGACTCCTTTGGGAATATCACCGACTTTTTGTTGTTCTTATATCAGTTAGCCGGTTTATAGAAACGTAAAACTCCGATGTTTCAGACCTTGGTACCAATACCAGACTACTTTGCCACTGTCCGCTCCAATATCGCCTGGCTTCATAGAAAGGTAAAACTCCGAAGCTTCCGGCCTTTCCAAAAGAAAGGTCTAATATAGCCAAATATCAGACGGCTACATAGAAGGGTATATCAAATAAAAAGATGCTACAATATGTGCCAAACCTCTCGGTGATATAAATTCTGTTGAGTCCAACAATGGAGGTTAACTCGAGCCCTCGGGTTTGTCAGCAGATCGATTTGTATGCTGTGCGTTAAATTGCCAAACTACAATGTACGGGTATTCAACAAAGATCAGGTCGCCGTGGTTTGTGTTGGGGTAACAAAAACTCTTGGGGGGGGGGGGGGGATGGAAGCAACTGTGACCAACCAGAAGCTAAAGACCCGGCCGTAATAAACTAAGATTTGTTAACTATGCATGTTAACACACGCCAGGTTTAATTACACGAGCACTAGTTACACTGTATAATGATGACAGTCGATCACAAAATCATGCACGCTTTAACATTGCGCAACAAATCTCTTTTTCAACATGATGGCAAAACTGTGAAGGATTAGATTTAGTACAAAGTAGCTACATGTCCTAATTCACGTTGCTGCCTTCCTCCATGCACGCATTGTCTTTTTATAAAGAGCTTTTTGAATGCATGATTTGACATTATAAAAATTACAAGCTGAATAGAAAACGTATAATTGATCTACTGTCAGGTCATCAATTAACTAAATAATATGTTTCACACTAATTGCGTTTTCAAGGTATACAGAATCGGTTATTATTGGCTGATTTGAGAGGTAGGCAAGTCCAGGCTATGCCTTTATATGCCTTCTGAATTTAGCCATGATACATGTATTGATTTGTTTATTTATATATTTGATTGGTGTTTTACGCCGTACTCAAGAATATTTCACTTATACAATGGCTGCCAGCATCGTAGAAGGAGGAAACCAAGCAGAGCCCAGGGGAAACCCACGACCATCCGCAGGTTGCTGTCAGGCCTTCCCACTTACGGCCGGAGATTAAGCCAGCATGAGCTGGACTTGAACTCACAGCGACCGCATTGGTGAGAGACTCCTGGTTCATTACGCTATACATGCATTCAATCATAACCAAGGCTGCACGATTTAACTCAAGAAACCCCATCTTCACTGTCAGCCTCGATTCTGTATCGCTTTCACACTGCCAGTGAGGGTTTGGCGTCTACATCTTCCATATAACTAAACGTTGATATAACTAAAACCCGTTGACAGTCATCGCTATTCACGTAATTTACAAAAAAAAGATGGCCAAAGTTGGGATCAATATTCTTTATACTGTGCAACGTGTTGCAGGCTTCTTTATTCATTTAAGTGCGATTGCAATGGTTCAGAAGTAAATTATCATACCGCAAATTAAAAGTCGCTTAGTTAGCCTTTTAAGTCCTGAATCGGGCCCTGGACCATAAAAATGGAGGCAATCGCAATATTGGCCGCAGACTTGCACAATCCAGTTCCAAACTCTGCTGCTACGCTGTTGTGCTTGTGAACTACTTCTTTGCTTTACGAATACAACTGACAGGTATTAAAGAAACTATGACGTACCACAGAAACTGTGCAGTATTACATGAACTGCGACGTACAACTGAAAAGAACAAAGACTACACCCCTTGGACCATTTTGTGTGCATACAGGCAATGTTTCTCGCTGGGGTAATATATATATATATATATATATATACATATATTTGACTTATTTGAAGCCATGCTGGAATATTTTTCACTCGTACGGTCAGCTTTCTGGGTGGGTGATAACAGAGTGCTCGCCTTCAGGCGATTAAGTTATTAATGACCTATGGTGGACCGATTTGCACAAATTGGCGAAAGACACCTGGTCTTCAACGAAACTATGCAAAGAGTCATGGCGACATGGACTGGTCCTGCCACAAGAAGACACAATATATGTGCGCACACATAATGACACGTCGTCGTCATATGACTGAAAATTGTTCAGTACGACATTAAATCCAAACATACATACGAGTATCTTCAAGTGTCTTGAAAGTTCAATATAAGCAAGCCAGTTCTTAACACTATTATCGTTAATAGGGATTACACTTTCTGAATATGGCACAGATTCTATTGCTGAAATTTGGCTGAGGCCATTGCGGGTTTCGAACCAGCGATCTCAGTGTCAGGCACCAAATCGCCAACCGTCTAGACCACTCGACCAACAGGCCCTCCACAAAAATAGATTTTACAGCGAACATGCATTACCCCTCTGATGATCACAAATGTGTTCAGAAAGTGTAATCCTATTAACGATAATACTGTTACTTAATCCACTTTCTAAAATGACGTCTCTACCTGTCTGAAGCCAGTTTTTGTGAACAAAAAAAACCATGACAATGTATTAGATGTACAACGTACATGACCTATGTATATTTCATAACAGATTCCAGGGTTGTCCATATCTCTGATAAGGTATAGAATTTACAAAATATTTTCAAGAATTAGCAGTATCCACATTTAGATCTCAGCAGTATTACGTCACTTCAGCAGTACATATTTACTAGAGTCTTAAAGTATTCACTTATACCCTGTATTTAGTTTACACGTCAGCAGCATGGAGCTCGGAGAGCGTAATACATTCGGAGATAAAAAATATCATTTTCCTCAAAATCAGAAAAAATGCTTGGAATAAGTTGTTAAGTATCACAGGTTCCTTTAAAACACTCAGTACAATGGGACATTTGATAGCATGCCATACAGCATGAATATTCACATTCTATTCATCGACATTTTTGCACATCTGGAATATGGACGGATAAAATCACAATATATAATATAATACAATAATAATAATAATAATATAATACAATAATAATAATATAATACAATAATAATATAATACAATAATAATATAATATTCCATTAAACATAATATTCCACTAAATTCAATATTCCAATAAACAACACTATTTAATTAAACACAAATATGCTTGCACATTATAACAACAACACAACATCATAGACATATATATATACAACAAACATTTTATGTGTCCATTCCAAAAAGTTTTAAAATTTAAATTACATAAGGATGTTGAATTGCATCTTGTATTGTGCCACTGATTTTACTGTGTGAACACAAAACCAACGTTTGTAACATGAAATAACTAATATCACACATGGTATTCAATCCATTGCTTTTGGTTTTGGTTGTGCCACTAACCAACATAAATAGTACACCAATAAATACATGGTGATATGATGTATCACACTCTGTTTAGTTTCTGTTATTAGAGCAAACATCATAATGTTTGATAATGATAAACTCCCGAGAGGCTTCACATAACGACAACATCAGAGAGTTAACTAAAATACTTTGATTACATGCACAATAAGCCCAAGAACTACAAAAAAAAAAAAGAAAATTCATTTAATAAAGTAATCTTTGTGCTCAGTGGAATATGGATTGCTTCTGGAACATTGGTACAATTCCAGTCATCAAATCATGAGTTTCTTACGAAAGAAATCAAATTTATGATAGAAATCAGAATCAAATTGGAACAGAAATGCTTTCTTCCCCAATTATCAAATGAAGAACTTGACCCAAGGCCAAGACACAAACTACACAAATACATCAAAAGCACAGGACGGGGTTAATTTGTCTTCTTCCTTCCTCTTGTGCCCATTTTGCTGCTGGAGCGCGAGTCGCTTCTCTTAAGTCGTGGTTCCGAGCCATCCCGAGACGTCTTGCTTTCTGAAGCTGACGAGTCTTTGCTCAATCTTCGGTCAGATGCAACTGGCGAGCTTGAAGTGGGGCCTGATTTCTCGGCGACAGGCTCTGGTGATTTAAGCCTGCTGGTCTGCGCCTCTTTGAGTTGCGCCAGCTGCTTCTCTAAGGCGCGAACCTTTTCCTCACATTCCACTAGACTGGACTCGGCTGCAATGGCTCTCTCCTCTGCTCTCTGACACCGGTCCTCTGTGTTTCTACAAGATAATAAAATAAATTTGTGTTTATTTCAATTCTACATCTAAGTATCCTACCAGTTTTTACTGATGCATGGATTTTGTTTCCTTTGCAATGACTGTGCTGATGTCTTTTGGATGACTGACAGGTTTATTAACCTCGCATTTATCACTTTTCCAATCAAATATTAACTGTCATGTGTCCCATTATAGCAAACCAGTCTTGCACTAAGGAACTGTCCTCTTAGACAATGATAATGATGACAATACTTTTGATGGGTTGAGGAAACCTTAGTACCTCTAAAAAACCACTGACCTTTGGATAGTTACAGGCATACTCTTCCACTTGTAACGTATGTTCTAATGGCGGAAGCCAAGTAGCCTCCAGATGACTTCGTGCAAGACTACATGTGTGTGTTTGTATTTATTTATTTCACTGGTGTTTAACTCTGTACTCAAGAATATTTAACCTATATGACATCTGTCAGCATTATCATAATTATAGTGAGAGGAAACCAGGTAGAGCCTGGGGGAAACTGACGACCATCCACAGGTTGCTGCTGACAGACCTTCCCACGTATAGCCGGAGAGGAAGCCAGCACGAGCTGGACTTGAACTAACCCTGACCACATTGGTGACAGGCTCCTGGGTCATTGTATGGCGCGGGCACACCATCCATCTTGGCCATAGAGGACCCTTCTCTGTGTATGTTTGTGTGCTTTTATTATACTAATGTTTACAAGATACCACCATCAGAAAGTCATATTTGCACAGAAGTGGAACATTTCTGCCTACAACTTGGTGCTCTTAGAAGTTTGTCTCTTTTATCACTTTCACACACCACACACGAGCTTGTTTAAGCAGAACATTAACATGGGACTGTCCGCCTTCATAGCTGTGTCGTCCGCTTCAGGAGCGGTAGATCCAGGATCAATCCTGGGTCAAGTCACACCTAAGGCTTTAAAAGAGGAAGTTGTAACTTCCTTGCTTGGCGTTCAGCATGACGGGGATAGTGCAACGACTGGTTGACCCGTATCAGTATAACGGCTCGGGTGGGGCGGCTTACTTGCCTTCGGCAAGTCTTCTCAGTGAAGCAGCACTAGATAAAAGAGTGGTGGAAATCCGTCCTGTGACAAGGAGACACATTACACACATCCTTATACATCCGGATACATTCGTCGTAATTTGACTGAAAACTTGTTGAGTACGATATTAAACCCCAAGCACTCACTCACTCACTCACTCACAGCTGTGTCTAGTTTGGGCATGGATGGCACTGCATAAATACTTTATCACATTCTTTTTTACGCTGCTCACTCCTCACTCCACTTTAATGTCTATCGTCAGCAACCACTTTTCAGTCTGGAAAGGGTCAAATGCGACACGTACGACACTTTCTCCCCACAGTTTATGAAACAACTAAGCCTTAAATGCACCTATTATAGTGTTATCAGAGAGCTACTCACAATAACTGTGTCTGCAGAGTCTGTAAGGCAGTCAAAGGTTCTGATGTGACATTGAGACCTGGTGACTTGGGCTGTACTGGTTTTTTGATCTGTGGGCTTGTGGTACGAGTAGACTCATCCTGAGTTGACAAAGACGAACAAAAAGGTGAATAAAGACAAAATATGGTGAATAAATACAAAAAATAGTGAATAATGACAGACAAAAAATGGTGAATAGAGACAAAAAATTGTGAATAAATACAAAAAATGGTGAATAATGACGGATAAATTGGTGAATAACAACGGACAAAATGGTGAATAATGACGGACAAAACTGTGAATAATGACGGACAAAATGGTGAATAAAGGCATAAAATATACTCTTATACTTCCTTGTTTGTTTTTTCTTTTATTTTTTAACGAACAAAGAAACAATAGTTGAAACTATACTAGAATCAACAATAGTTCTCTGTATAAAGACATACTATATTTCTTCAACTCTTCATTTAAATGGCAAATTTACATGCAATATTTCCAACTTAACAATTAATTTTTTGATTATGTCAATGATTTTTGTTTAGTGGTTTTAATAACAATTAATAATTTTTTTGCCATCTTGGTAGAGAAATGCCCTAACAGTATGCTTAAACCAACACTGGCAGAACATGCAAAAAGGTTAAAGCAACAGGGTAATGCAAAAGGCCAAAAACATCAGTGAGGTCATCGGTTCAAATCCAGTTCTTGCCCAGACTACAACAGCTTTCATTCAGGAAAACACTTCGTTAGTTGAACTGACCATGTAGGGTCCATGGGAATTCATGCAAATGTTTCGAAACACACATGTACCTCATATAAAATCAAACAGACACACACAAAAATGGTCTGAACCTTTTAACCACTGATGTTTGTTATTACATATAAATGAATGTGTTGGAGATGAGGTATACTTACAAAAGAGGCCTTCTCAGCCAAGTTGTGTACGTGAGTGTTCATATCAAATCCAATGGCCTCCACACGCTCCACCTCTTCCCCCTCCCCTTCATCTCTCATCCCTGGGGTACCACCTTCCTCCTCTGTACCCCCCTGGGGTATGGATGAGGATGGTTCATCAACCTGAAATAAACCAGGTATTTACAATAGAGAATAACATCTCTTAATTCATCAACCTTTTTGCATATAAAGAACAGTAAAATTCTGTGCAATTTATGCACATTTTGAATTTGATTTTGGAGACAAAAATTACATTGACTGGATTGGCCAGTTTCAGGGCTTCACAAAAGTACAATTTTATAAGTCAACACAGAATAATATCTTCAGCATATGCTCGGATAAACACACGCAAAAAGGCTGAAGAACTGCAGCAGAGTAAGAACTCCTTTAATGTTGTTAAAGACACTTCTTCATGCAAAGAATTGTCCTCATGTTTCCCAATGTGACAGAAAATGCTTTCCCGGGACTCTCAAGGTCTTAATAACATATGTTTTTGAGCCCTTTTGAAGGGCTATTCAGTTTTATGTATGTATGTACATGTACCTTCCTCTAGAAATCACACTATTTTGGAATGGTAGCTGATTTACTTGAAGATTTTGAACATCATACAAGATGATATTTACACTGAAAAATCTGGTTCCTTTAGAAGGGTTACCTCAAAATACCCAAAATGAACATAAATTTCGTCCGTGACTAACTCGCCCATTATTCCTGATTCGGATTTCTACTGATTTTAAAAAGGTTTTCTGAGGTTTGCTCGGGACATGGGATGATGTTCTACTGGAAAATTTTAAGTTTCAATGCCAATAATAATGTTTTGTGATTTTATTTGTCTCTAAAATGCACTTTTAAGGGTGAAATGTTAGGTCAGTAAGGGTATGCACTTTTTATTAAAAACACTTTAAACATTTCGAAATCCTTTTTCAACAAAATTCAAACATTTTCAATGATTTCCAGGACATGTGGGAACCCTGTTTTTCTGCTAGGCCATCTGTAACAATTCTTTGTTGGGTGTAAACCCGATCGTATCAGAAAAAAAAAAGGTATTAAGTTGGCAGGAATTTTTCTTTTAATTCTGAAAATTAACACTGAGAGAAAAAAGAAACAAACTTCTATCAATATTCCAATATTAAATACTTCAGGGGCTCTTTGGGGGTTCAGTCAGGTCACTCCACAATGGCTGGCCCCAGATCAGCTTACCTGTATTTGATTTATTTGTTTGATTGGTGTTTTATACCATACTCAAGAATATTTCACTTATACGATGGTGGCCAGCTTTATAGTGGGAGGAAACCGGGTAGAGTCAAGGGGAAAACCCATGACCATCCGCAGGTTGCTGGCTGACCTTCCCACGTACGGCCACGGAGGAAGACAGTATGGGCTGGGTTTGAACTCACAGAGACCGCATTGGTGAGGCTCCTGGGTGATCACGCCGCTCCATCACACTAACCGACTGAGCCAACTGAGTCCCCTAGCTTATATGTATGTCATCTCCATAAAAGAGCCATACTATTTGTATTATTTGTATTTAATTAATTTTAATTTTTAAATTAATTAAGATTTAATTAATCATGTCAGCCATAAACCTACTTGTTTCTCATCAGCAGCTTCTGTAGTCTTCTCCTGTCCTCCTTCACTTTTGCCTTCAGGACCTTGTGTAACAGTTGCCTCCCCTTTCTGAAGCTCCTCAGTCGGCTGTGTCTCTGTTCCTAAAGATTTGGTGCTGGGGTCCTGAGTAACAAAACAAGAGTAAAATTGTAATAATCTGTAAGCCAACTGTGTCTGTTAGCAGCTTTACAGAAAATGTCATGCTCACATTAGAAGAACGGTGGAAATTCGTCCTGCAACAAACACTCTAAGGATTTCTTCATTGTCACATGACTGAAAAATTATTAAGTACAATGTTAAACCCCAAGCACTCACTCGCTCAATTTACCAAAGTACCAATCAGTTACATTTTGGTATGTTTGGTGTTGAACTGCATCTGGAACAGATTCCAACCAGCCAATTTTGACTTAATACAGCCAAAATACAGCCAAAATCTCAAATATGCTTATACAGCTTACTTTTGGGGTCTGAGACATACATTAAAATCTTGATCAGCTGTTAACCCCAAGATATCAGTATCAAAATTGAAACTTCCAGTATCAAAATGTAAGCAATGTGACAAGATTCTTAATTTTGACTTGAGTGAGAAATGGCTCTCATGGCATTGGCCAGTGGATTTTTGACCATGTTACATATAAGTGTCTTTGTTGGAACATGTTGTTAAGGAAGCAATTTGTGCATTTAGCTGTGGCGAAGGTTTGCTCTCTTGGATTTATGCTTGCTGGCAGCATGTTTGGTTTTAAAAGGGTTTTCTGATGTTTGCAAGTGGAAAAAAACAGAAACTAACCCTGGAGTAAACCACAACATTTCAGCAGGTCATGTACCCGACATATATTTTGCCTTAAAAAAATCCACAGCCAAACACATACAGTACTGTTTGATCCTAACAGTAAAATCATACGCCCATCATACAGCCAAGATGGGTGTTCCATGATGGGCGAATGATGGGCGTTGGGTCCATGTGTGATGGGCGTGGGATCCATGTGTGATGGGCGTGGGATCCGACCATCATCCGCATAGGGCTTTACGACATACACTCACATTCATAGATAAACTCATCTAACTTGTAACAAATACCACGTTGCTCAACACTAACTTTGTTTGTCCTCTCAGAATGAAAAAAAAACATGATATTCACAAATGGTGCAGTTCTCCGAGTGGTTACTAATTCCCACATAATCATGATAATACACAGGTCGAGGGTTTAATGTTGGCGCAATTATTCGGTGAATGCAAAACCATAACCTTCAAGTACAATACACGATCCGTGCAAAATTTTCTGACAAATTCAACTGTGCATAGTTATAACAGGCTTTATACATGACACTTTAGGCACCACGAATGGCTAATTGACAATATTAGTACAGATTTCGGTGAAAGAACTTACATCATCTCTGGTTTCTGGGAGTGCTGTTACGATTTTACATTTCCACATAAACTTCGTTGAGAATCGGGAAAGCAAAATTTTGAAGCCAAGCATTGGGCTTGCTCACATTTTCACTGGCTTGAATGAGTGAGAGTTAAACCACTCACTACTGATTTCTTGTCCTCATGCCTACCTTACCAGGTAAGCAGACTAAAGCTAGTGTAGGCAAAGGCTAAACTGCCCTAAAATGGTATAAATAAGACTACATGTACCGGCCGGTGATGAGATCTGCGTGAGAATTGCTAAGGACGATGCCAACAACTGAGCGTGGGCCACTCATCAACTGTTCGTGGGCCACCCATCAACCGCGCGTTGGCAACTCATCAGCTGTACATGGGCCACTCATCAACTGTGTGTGGGCCACCCACTGACTGCGCGGGGTCACCGATCGACTGTGCATGGGCCACACATCAACTGATTATGGGCCATCCATCGATCGTGCATGGGCCACTCACAGACTGTGCATGGGCCACCCATCAACTGCCCATGGGCCACTCATCAACTGTGCGTGGGCCACCCATCAACTGCATGTGGGCCACCCATTGACTTCGCGTAGGCCACCCAATGACTATGTGTGGGCAACCAATCAACTGTGCGTGGGCCACCCGTCAACTGAGCGTGGCCACCCATCAACTGTGCGAGAACATATGTCTTACGAGAAAAATGCTAAACTTGGTGAAATACGGTGTGTGGTGGGAGAGAAAGCTATACCTGAATAATGAATTTACTTACCTCCTGTTGAGATTTAGGGGTTTGTGGAGGCATAGCTGCTGGTTTCTGTTTGTTTCCAGGATGGTGGGTTTTCTTACTACCACCAGATGGGCTGGCGACTAATGGGAACAGGACTTCTATTGGTTCCCCAGTCAGTTGAGACATGAGGATCTTGGCTGTTTCTACCCAATCATTACACTCCGTCTGTGATTTAAAAAGAAACTCTATACAGATGCATGTAAATGTAAATGCTTGAACAAAACACAAAATCTAAATTTAAGACAGGTAAAAACAAACCAAAAGAAAACAAACCAAAAATTTGCATTTGGTACAATCAATCACCAATGGCAATTATATTTTAAAAAGTTTAATCATTGTTTGTGCAATAATGTATTCTGAAGATAAACAGCAGCATCCAATGTCTTCCTTGGCTGTATTATGTTACATTCAAGAGTTTTTAGTTTCACTGACTGATGAAACCAAAGTGCCCAGTAAATCCCCTGCCTACATATGCATTTAACTGGCCAACTATCCTGTGTGTGGTATATTTGGTAGAAAGCACAGAACTTCATGTAAGAGCACATGATAGCACCTGCGACTGTTTACTTGCACCAAAACGATCATTTATTTACTTATTTGGTTGGTTGGTACAACGAAGGGTTCTGTTCTGTTTTAGCTTGATCTTTGTACATGTAACACTGGCTGGTGTCAATGAGGACATTTTATAATGCTACCTCACTGGAAAGCCATGCCAGGGACATGAGAAAGACATCTCACCCAGTCACAGTATTCTGACACCTACTGCCCAGACCAGAACTCAGCCCTTCATCACAAATGCTTAGAGCACTACGCAAAAGAAGCTACATGCCTTAAGTTTTAAGTCTAATTTGGCAGTGATTCTGGAACTCGACAAGTCTACTGAAGCTGTAATTCTCACGAGCCACTGAGTGAGGGAATGAACAACATTTTGTAGCTTTCGTGGTCCAATAACCATTGTTAGTAACAAGTGATTCTTTTGCTAGAGAATCACACCAAGTGGTAACTGTTTTTCTACACGTACATTGCCGTTCAAAAAATTGAATCATTGAGTTAGTGTTTTACTTTTGCAATACCCTAAATAATTATAAATTTCGTCCATGACTAACTTGCCCATTTTTCCTGATTGTGAGAGTATTATTGATTTCAGAAAGGTGTTTTGAGGTTTGCTTACGGTGATACATGGGGGTGGTATTCTGTTGGAAAAACTGTAAGTTTCAGCATCAAAAACAGTATTTTGTGACATTTATTTGCCTTTGAAAATGCACTTTTGTGGGCAAAAATTTTAAGTCATTTAGGATAGTTCATAAAGTTCACTTTAAGAGACTTTAGCTATGGTCACCAAACGAGATTTATATCAAACCTGATACTTGTAATGTTAAACCTGATCTGCCACTCTTTCAGGAAAACAAGGCAACGCTACCACTTAAAAGCTTAATGATATACATGGTTATAAACAGATATTTAATCATGTATTTGATGGGGGTTTATGGCATATATACAAACATGAATATTTTACTTTACTTTACTCTACTTTTACAAACCATTTCATGTACCTCAACACATTTCACCATATTAACGGTAAAGTCAACAGCTACATGTACACGCTGCAAAATAAATGCTAATACATAAGACTGAAATATTAAATAGTAACATCTAAACAGGCATGTATTTTAAAGCTATTAAAGCACTGACAACAGACAAAAGCTGCTATAAAAGTATCTGATATCTGACTAATACTGACACACACAAAAAAAAAAAACATTTGAGGGAACAACATTGACCATGGTGTCCCAGCACAAAAAATCTCAAATTTAAAATTTATATACTCTAATAAACTGAGGCAATCTAGTCCACTAGTGGGTGTTAAAGTCTTTGAAATTTAAACAACTCTAATTAAGGAGCAATTCAGAAGCAAATGAAAATCACATCTTGAAGCTTAACTCATCCAATTACACAAGGCAATTATAGCTATATATAATACACTTCTCTGACATTTTGAAAGCAGTGTAAATACAAAACTGAAATTTCCAAGTGTAGTTTTTGTTACATCCACATGTTAAATTTACAGTGCTGGCACATAAACAAACTCCCATGATGCTGAAAAGAGCTAGATTAGCTAATTCAATGCCCCACTACCCCACCCCCACCCCCACCCCCAAGCAACATAACCCTGTCTATGCTGAATGGTTAACCAGCACCACATGGCTTTTTTTTACGTTCAAAACACGGAACCAAGAAATCATGTAATAACGGTCAGTTTTATCATAGGAAGAAATTGGAGCGAGTGTAGGAATACATCACCGTCCCTTGTCAGGTACTTGACAAATCTCCTCACTTAAAAAAACCACAACAGAATCAGCGAGAGCTGGATTTGAACACTGGATGACACCTAAGGGTTGCAGCGAGACAGTGTTTCCACCATGTGAGCAGGACTGGCTGTTCAATTTTATTTATTTATTTATTTATTTTATTTTATTTTATTGGTGTTTTATGCCTTTCTCGAGAATATTTCGTTCATACAATGGCAGCCAGCATTATGGTGGGATGAAACCCGGCAGAGCTCACAGGAGACCCACGATCATGCAACAGGTGTTGGAAGACCTTCCAACGAGCGTGTGTGAGTGAAGAGGAAGCACCACCATGAGCTGGACTTGAACCGCACACCAATCACATTGATCAGATTCTCCTGGGGTCACTGTTCTGTGCTAGCACACTAACCAAAAGGCCATGGAGGGACCCCTGGCTATTCAAGTCTGTTCACATAAATGTTCACACTTGGAATCAGCACACGTTGTATGCTACATACATGTAGTAAAATGGCTTTGGCATCATGCAATGTACAACTATTGCAACAAATGGCTTGCAACGGGACAATTCAACTAACGTGTAATCAAAGCTTAAGCTTGGCAGCAACGAAGTAAAAACTACAAGCTCGTAGTCTAATCAACCAATCTATAAACATTACACCAAATGTACCAATAAACGTCAAATGAAAAAATATGAAATTTTAACTTAAAACTGACTTGGTACTTCTTGGTTTCTAAAACTAAAATCTAACAACCAGCAGCTGGCTGGCAGCAAAAAAAAAGCAAAAATAAAAACAAAAATAAAGTAAAGAAACAAAAGAAAAGGCGTTATTTTAGGCGGTTTCAGCAAATAAGGGACTTACCATTACCCAGGCACTTAAACGTCCTGAGAATTCAGGCTGGTGAAGATGCTTTTGTTGTGAAAGATGTTAATATGTTAGAAAAACCCACACACAAGTCAAAATGCAAGAAGAATAGCCTTAAAATCAGTGTAAAATACCAGAAAAAAGGAACAGTGTTTGTTACTTCTTTCCCTAACATCCAAATCATGTTCACCATAGTATGGCTGTTGTACTGCCAATGTGGCATAATTCTTTCATTCCTAATTATGGATTTGTTTAATAATAAAAAAAAATTATAAGAAAGGAGCTTTTTATTTCAGCTCTTTCGTGTCTATTTCAACACCTAATACGTTATGTTTATAGTTATATCAGATGAACCATAAATTTCTGAAACTATAAAGTGTTAGGCATAATTTGGAAGTTTTAAATTTTGACTACACTTAAGGCATGACTTTTTACATGTTTTTTTACACGAAATTACATGTTTATCCACTCTGCTAATGTCAAATTTAACCCCTACAATCAAATTAAATGCATTATGATAAATATTACTTAAAACTTATATTCAAATTTTCCTTATATTGTGAGAAATCAGGGTATAACCAAAAGAAAAATGAAGTTCATTTTGGCAACGAAGCCATGGATAAGACTACAGATGTTTGCCCCTTCAGAATGACTGTAACATGTATACAGACACATAGGTACATACCCGTAGTCTCTGCAGGTCTCTGTATTCATGTTCCGGGTCCTCATCGCGACTGTCGCGTCGCATCTGAGTATTGTCCAGTACTATGCCATCACAGCAGCTGGTGGAAAGGAAAATGTATATGACTGATTGATTGAATGATTGACTAATTGGTGTTTAACAGAACAAAACCATCACAGCAGCTGGTGGAAAGGAAAATGTATATGACTGATTGATTGAATGATTGACTGGTTGGTGTTTAACAGAACAATACCATCACAGCAGCTGGTGGAAAGGAAAATGTATATGACTGATTGATTGAATGATTGACTAATTGATCGATTGGTGTTTAACAGAACAATACCATCACAGAAAACTACAAAGGAAGGAGAAATTGTTTATTTATGTATTTACATGTATGTGATGTAGGTGTTTAAAACTTTTCATTTCTGTGATGGTGATCAGATTTATATGAGTCAAGAAAAACAGAATGCCAGAAGTAAATCTCTCTCCACCAGCGAACTGACAAACTTATTTTTTAGTGACTTTTTGTAGAAAAAAAACGTCTGTGACATAATGCACATCACAAAATACAATACAATTCAATATACATATCAAAATCAGAATTCAAATTTTTAAAGCATTTAATTCCCTCTTTGAGGAGTTGATATTCATACATGCATTCCTCTACAGTTTGTCTATTAATGATGACTTCAGTTTGGTTGTTTTTTAATATACTCTTAAATAATTTACAACACTATAGCATCGTTGATTAAGTGAGAAATGGTCTATGATGAACTACTTTGAATACAATTGGTGATCATCTTTTATCACATTAATTTACATATGCTGTACATACTGTACAAGCATGTGTAAATTGCTTTTTGTGTGAATGCGTTTATACCTCAGGGGCTCCAGGAAGATCGGCTTCAGAAAAGTACTGTTATTTGGATGTTTACTTCATGAATTCAAAACAATGCATACACTTACAGTGTGACATATTTAGAGAAGGATATCAGCCGTTCAAACAAGGATTTAGCCTTGGCCTGCAGCTGAGAAATTGTTGTGCTGCCTATCAGAGACATATCAGCTGCCTCCTTGGAGTTATCTCCCCTGTTTGGTGCCAGGCGTAAGAGTATCTGAACCATCCACTTGATCATCTCTGAGTGAAGGGCACCCACCTGGAAGTAAATGCAACTCGTGAGTAAAGGGTGACAAATGACAACTCTAGGCAAGAATATCTATTAAGTGAACTATTTAATGAAAGGATTTCCACCGTAAGATTTATTTGATTGGTGTTTTACGCCGTACTCAAGAATATTTCACTTATACGACAGCGACCAGCATTATGGTGGTAGGAAACCGGGCAGAGCCCAGGGCAAACCCACGACCATCCGCAGGTTGCTGGCAGACCTTCCCACGCATGGCTCCACCGTAAGAATGCTAATCACTTTAATATAACAATCCCTGCTGAAAGGGGGTGCAGGCAAGCAGGCAGATCCTGCAGGGAACCATTGCACCTCATACGGAAACTGACAACCTTCTGACATGAAGCTGTAGTTGTAACCAAGACAGCTAGATAAAAATATGGGATGTCCTTTGTGTAGGGTGGACAAAGATGCAGTGAAACCTGTATGCACAGCAAGCTGGGGTCCTGCATCAAACCATGGACCCCATTTCCTGCTACACTTTCTTCGCTGAGAACACTGTACATAATTCCAGTCCTATGAAAGCAGTCGGGGACTTGTAAAGCTCCTTCCTGCCTGTATCAAGATGGTCTAAAGTTGGCGAACTCCTTTATTACATCACAACTGGGATTAAGAGATACATTGTATCTTAATCCCAGGTCACAATTATCGGTGTAAAGTTGTGCTCATAAAACATACACACGTATGAAGTACACGCATACTGCAACGTCACAGAAGAAAATGGTGTGTTGTACTGTCATTTGGAGCTTCTGTGTTGCTCATCCTCAAGTCTCCCATTGCTACCCTCTGATGCCTCTTGATGACCAAATATATGTATAAGAATACTGAAGAATTTTTTAAATCATACACAAATGGGCAGTTTTATTTGCAGAGGAAACCATGCACCAGTGGATGGGCAAAACGACAGCACAGCAACAAGTAAAATTTTGACAGTCTTTGGTAAGACCCAACCCAGGTTTGATTCCAGGCATCTCTACATTAAGGTGGACATTCTAACCAATGGGCCAGCAGAGCAGTTTCTCTCAGGAGTCATAATAACTGGGTTGTTCATAAAAACAAGAAACAAAACTGCATTAGCTGAAAGTAAAAATGCGTTCGTGTATGAACAAACATTTGATATAATTATAATAATAATTAATATAATTGTTGTCCTAGTTTAAATTAAAGTACCTGCTCAACCAACTTTGCATCCTCACTGTCCACTGAGTTGGTAGCTGTCGAGACCCACTTCTGACATTTCTTCACCACTTCATGGATATCTCTCCTGCAGTGAAAATAACTTTACATGAAGTCTTAAAACCAACATATACTCTGACACTTAACATGGGCTAAAAACTATTTATCCTCAACCTTTTCACATATAAAAGAGCAACTTTAGGTGCAATTTATGCACATTTTTTAATTTGATTTTGGACACATTGGTTGGATTGGACAATTTCAGAAAAAGTACATGTAATAGTAATGTTTCATCAGTGTACACAGACAATAATGCCTTCAGAATATGCTCACATAGACACCTTGCAAACATGTAAAAAGGTTGAAGAATTACAGTTAAGCAATCAGATGGACTATTATAAAAAATGATCCCTGGCAAAGTGTGGCAATTCTCTTCAGAACTTTCAGTGACAGCTGTCATGTTTCTGGGTGGTACCTACACCCAGTCAATCATCAGACAAACCTTCCCATAAGATGTACAGTTTTACCTGATGTAATGCCTGTTCTCATTCCGGTCATCTGTTTTCTGGGTGGAGCCTACACCTAGTCAATCATCACACAAACCTTCCCATAAGATGTACAGTATTACCTGATGTGATGCCTGTTCTCATTCCGGTCATCTGTTTTCTGGGTGGTGCCTACACCTAGTCAATCATCACACAAACCTTCCCATAAGATAAACAGCTTTACCTGATGTGATGCTTGTTCTCATTCCGGTCATCTGTTTTCTGGGTGGTGCCTATGTAATCAATTGTCAGGAGGACCTCAGTCAGCCAATCATCCAGAAGAATGTTGAATCTGGACCATTCATTTTCGTTGATGACAGCTGTCCCATTCAGATGAGATGTCAGTCTGCCCGTCCAAGTCTCAAACACGTTCAACAGGTGAATGATGCCCTGGGCTGCCCCTGTGAAAACAGAATAATGCTTAATCATTTAAAAAAAATACAAAAAAAACTTCATAACTTACAGCAGATAGACTAATTAATTGTGCTGCACTGGCATGCTAATGGAGGCCCATGCCTCACAGTTTCGATGTAGCTTCCAACATTACTTTCAAACCATCTGTTTCAGTTTTACTGTTTAAAAACTATCTTAGAAGCTATCTGAACATATATGTCAAAATGTTACCAGCTATACTTAAAGGAGTTTGTTATTCAGTATCAAAGCTTACAGATTTAAGCTTCAGTTAAATTACATACCATTTTCTCCCGTTAGCCGGATGTAATATTGCTGCAATAAGTCATCTACTTCCTAAAAACAAAAAAGCCATCATTCAGTCAGAAACACAAATTCAAATATTTTATTACTGTTTTTAAGCGTGTGGTAAAAAATTCACAGTATTAAAATTATGTTTCTTGATCACTTTTCAATGACTTAACAATATAATAAGTGGCATTTACCAATAAGGTTAGTGCTGCCCCCAGTGTGAAGAGTATGAAAGCAAGTCCGAGAATTGCATTGTGGGCAGAATCCAAATGTATTCGAAACCTGTAGTTATTGAAATCTGGACAACAAAAAGTTGTTCGCAAAAGCCTCTCACAATCACATAATTTTAAGCTCACATGACACAAAAGAACAACCAAGCTTCATTAAAACTAATAACAAACTATAATTAAATAGAGGACTAGATTACCTGATTCAGCTCTTTCATATTTTCTAACTCAGGGTGGTTGGTGTCATTGGGTCCTCGGTGACGACCAAAACACTTGATGGCGCTGTCTGTCCAGCTGTCCAGGTGTTTACGGATGAAGATCAGTTCTTCTTCACTGCTGAGGAAAACCTCTCCTACCAGGCTTTCTGTAACCTGGTTAAGCACC